>NW_025222279.1:4884951-5010485 GCF_014066325.1 Apis laboriosa
TTTAATATTCTTTAATAATATATTAAAGAATATTTATTATTATTTAATTTTATTATTATTTAATTGTAAAAATTTTTAGGAGATAGATATAAATTGTTTTTTTTTTTAAGACTGGATTTTTAAGATTTAAAGTGCTATTTTTTTTTTTTTTCGTAGATATATAAACTTGTAATATTTGTTTCTTTCTTTAATATTCTTTAATAATATATTTTAAATAGATTTTATAGCGCAATTACATGATTGATTACAATTTAGTAATAATCTGTCTCCTTTGACAAACGGTTTTCGATATAGCAGCTTGAGAGGAGAAGAAAGAAATACAATAACCAAACCGTTAGTTACGTAAATTTCAAGGATACGCGAAATTGATCTTGAAAATTGATCGTTAGAAAAGTTCATTGACCGTGTCAAGAGAATTATGCTGAGAATCTCGTTAAATTATCGTAAATAGAGAATAACTGGATACATTTTTTTACTTTTTTAACGACTAGGAATATGAATATAAAAAGAGAAAAAATAAATGAGAGACGATAGAAATGGAAAAGTAGTGGATGGAAAGAGGCAAAATTTTATTCGTTAGTAGAATTTTCATAGACGTGTTTCACGAAAGTGATGGATCATTCACGGAAAAATGTGATGTGCACGGTAGATTGTTCGATTGGATCAAAAAAAAAAAAAAAAAAAAAAAAAAATAATTAATATTCAGTTTGTTTTTGACGGTTTGTCAATGATTGGAGGTGACGATAATCGATCGTTCGAATAAACACTGCTCGATATTTGTCTATCGCCTATGAATATTTCAAATTGAGGTTATCGACATGGCGTGAAAATTCGAAATAGTTTCTATAAATTTTGATTAAAATACTTTCGCGATGATAAAATTTCATCGTTCGATTAACTCGAAACTTATTCGAAAAAGTCAATTTATTTCTATTATATAAATTTTTAAAAATGATTAAAAACTATAAATCCCAATCTGTCTTTAAATAAATAATAAAATTCCATTATCTGATTAATTTTAAATTTATTAATTATATATAAAATATAATAAAAGATACCTAATCTTATCCCTATCAAATTCCTTCGATATCGAATTTTGAAATTTTCACTTGGAAATAATTAAAAGTTTCAACGAGTATCGCCATTCTAAGAATCATTAATCAGATCCACTTTTGAAATAAATAATAAAATTCCTAAATTTCCTTCGTATTTAACAATTTTCATTAAAAAAAAAAAAAAAAAAAAAATACTTAATTGAAGCAAATCTATCCTTGATTCAAAAACCATCCCAAGAATTATTAATCTTCGATCCAGCTTTTCTCTTTTCCCAACAATTTCACTCAGATTGATCCATTACAATTTCAACAAGTAATAACAATAACAATAATAATAATAATTAAAAATAGTAGAAATTATCTTCGACAGATACAATTTCGAAGCAAACATATCGAAGAATATATCGTTGCCTCCACGTCGTGGATCCCATCGATATCCTTCTCTTATCCCAGCGGCGAAACGGCGAAACAAAGTGTGGAGTGGTCAACTGAGCGTGTTCTTCCGGTTTACATGCGGCCAAGACAGGCGACAGACCCACAATCCACCTCAGTGACGATCCTCTCCTCGGTCATGAATAATCTTCTGCAATGGCAACTGTTCGAGACGGCCGATGGCCGACGCGTTCAGAGACTCTGAAACTTGGTTTTCGCGAGCCGGGGACCAAATTTCGAAGCCGAAATCATTGCGAAGTTCCGCCGCGCGTGCAATGTCGTTTGAACGTGAGATAAGTCTAATAATGGTCGTAATGTGATTGACGAACGACGTAGAGGAAACGATAATTCTCTTTTGCGGATAACGGAGTTGGAAAGTGTGATGTTTCGTGTGAAGGAGAAAGAAAAAACGATGTTCTTAATATTTGATGTATCTTGTGATCGATGGAATGAATTATTAACGATTTTCACGTGTCCTGTGGGTTAGAGAGGATTTGTGTTGGATTAGGTGAAGGAAGAAGTAGATTATTAAAATGTATATGTTTAAAATAAGAGAGAGAAAAGAGGAGAAATATTAGAACAATTTTCGAACGTATATATTCTTTTTCCTAAAATAATTGGACAGTTTTTTCGTGTATTTAATGTTTAATGGAATGAATTATTAATTATTTTCACACGAAGAGAATTTGTGTTGGATTAGGAGAAGGAGGAAGTAGATTATTAAAATGTATATTTGAAAGAAGAGGAGAAAGGAAAATATTGGAACAATTCTTAAACATATTCTTTTTGCAAACAAATTACGACGATTTCGGAAATGTTAGAATCTCGTAACCCACTTTAATTAACATTTTAACATTGAATCTCGAACAAGTTAAGATATTTAATTAGAATTGGTTAATTATCCATTGGTCATCCAGCGCGCACGCAACGATCCATTCCTCTCTGGTCGAAGACCAAGATGGTGGCCGAGGACGATGATGTTGCGTCAGAGCGAGCACCGGGCCCGTTATTTTCCTTTCCAACGCGTCCTTTATCCTTGCGTTGTAATTTCTCAAAAGCACGTGCCTCGCGCGAAACAATTCGAATTAATTTGACTACTAATGGGAACAATAACGCATACCCGAAAGAGGAGATAACCGATAATTACAGGGTAGTAGAGATTCCCTTAATCACTTTCTTGCCTCTTGCGAACTCTCTAATTTGTCGCAACCAGTTCGTTAGAGACGTCCTTATCTTCGTTCCCCGGATTATTTACGGGGTGCTGCGTAATAAAGGCGTACGAGGAGAGTGTAAAAGACCGGTGGAGTCTTCGAGAATCGGTCTAATGTGAAAATGAACGTGTCTGGAAGGCGAGAGAAAATGAATTGTCGAAGGGGAAGATTAATGGGTGATAAGGTTCTGTGGAGTAGCGATTAAAAGCTTCGAATTTACTTTAATTTGTTCTAGAAAGGAATCATAAACTTGAAAGTTAGGTTAGAATTCCTTAACCTCAAAAATTCTTCTTGTGAAAAATCTATTGACGCAAGGGAGTTTTTATTATTAATATTCGTAATTTTTCCTCGTTGTATCAAAATCTTGTCAAATTTTTGTCTGAAATTAAATAGAAAAATATATTATCGAAGGAAGAGATTAATGGATGGCTTTATAAACGAAACTCTTTATAACGATCGAAAGTCTTGAATTTATTAATTTGTTCTAGGGAATTCACGAACTTGATTAAAAAGTTAGGTTAGAATTTGTTAACCTCAAAAATTTTTCTTGTGAAAAAATTCTATCGACGCGAGATATTACTTATTAATAATTTGCAGCGTTGATTTTTTATTAATTTTCCCAAATTTTACCAAACTTTCCATTTTTTTTTTTCTAAAATTATCATCCGTATATTTAAATAAACCAAATTTTTTTCGCCGTTCCCAATATCTAATAATTTCGCTGAAAAATTCAAGTATCAAATTCGAGAGCAGGATCGAATGTTAACACGAATAGAATTTTGCCAATTTCTCCTCGCGAAACGACTTTTCGAAACGAAATTGATAGACGATACGTGATGGCCGCCTCTTCTACCCATGAGAGTAATTCCATATCCGTTGGAAACCGCTGTAAAAAGATCGATCTCTATTAATAAAATTTGTTACAAATCCCACGTATCTCGTGTATCGAGCTAAATCATCCAAGTTTTTCGCCATCATGCATCGAAAGCCACTTTATAAGGCAAGTTTTTCCTGGCGCTGCAGTTGGTAGGAAAAGTTCCCTTTCTCGTTAACACGTGTTCAAAGAGAACGTGAGACGCGTGAAACTTCTCTTTCCTTCAACTTCTTTTCTCGGCTTTTTTTTTGTCGTTTTTTTCTCTCTCGCCTCGTTCTCTTTTTCCCTTCTTTCTTTCTTTCTTTCTTTCTTTCTTTGGATCACCGATGTGCGATGCGCAATACACGAAACACATCCGTTACGTGGAAACGATATTTTGCCTCACCTTTTCCTCGTATGCCATTTTTTCAATTTCATGTTCATCGTTTGTCGATTTAACGATTTGCGTGCACGCGATTCTTTTTAAAATGAAGGCATACGTTGAAAAATGGTACGGGAGTAGAAAATATTGTAGTAATAATTGTGAATCAATTTGTATAAATTGTGTAATTGAAGTATCTTTGAGAAGGAAATAGATTTTGAAAACGATTTTTTTTTAATAAAAATAGTGATTAATTTATCGTATATACGGGGTGTGTTGACAATTGTATGAAATGGATGAAAAAATATTTCAACAGAAACATTTATATATGGGCAATCAAACATTTGAATATGAGGTTCATCAAGAATATTTTTACGTATGAATTTTTAACGATTTAAAATTTAAGTTCATGATTGATCGTGCAATTACAAGATAATTATTCCGCCATCGAACTTTTTCACAATCATTTCTCAATTTTCTTTACAACCAATATATATATATATATATATATATATATATGTTTTATTGTGAGCTACGAGTTATTGAACGACAGTCTAAATGACGAAATTTATGATACATTTATAGCGCCAAGTTTGTCGTACGACATTAATATCAATCGCGATTCGAACGATCTATTATTCCATTGACGTAGGAATATGCGATGTTAAGAATTTTAAAATTATTCGCACGTCACTCCGTTTCTATTTTTAAAACTTAATTCATATTCATAGAATCGATGATATTTGATTAGAAATGTATATACTGATGTTTGATAGAATATTTGATATGGTTAGGAAAATATAAATTGGAAAATTTCGATTTTTACATCTTTCCTTACAAAAAGAATAGAAAAAACAAAAATACAGGAAAAATCTTTCCTTCCCTTTGGGTTTATAACTTTTTTCATCGGATTTCACGAAAGTTTTAGACGAAATAAACATCGACTTGGTTTCTTCCGATGAAAAAAAAAAAAAANNAAAAAAAAAAAAAAAGAAGAAAAAGAAGAAGAACCGTTAAAAGAAAACGTGGCACGATTTTTTTTTTTCGCGTGGACAAATTGAAATGGAATCGATGATCGCGTGACGAGAAAAATATTTCGCGATTTGAGGTTGGATACCGAAGCTCTTCTGTTCCACGATCGATAATTATCATAGAAATTGGAGAGAATATGCGAAAAATGGTGTATCTCGGGGATTTGGTCGCCATTATGGAGGAACGTGACTTTGACAGGGACGCCATCGACACGGACTCTCTCGAGTCCGAGGTAATGGAACTTATTTCCTTCGTACTTCGATTCAACAAAATATTCAACAGGGCGTTTCAATAGTTCTTTTTCTTCGTTGAAGAGAATTTTCGCTACTTATAATCACGTGTATTGAAAAACATTAAGAAAAAGGGGTAGTAGAATAATAATTACGAATTTAAATTTTCAGAAATTTGAGAAAATTTTACTATATAACCATTTGTATTAAAAAATCCCTAGATTAAGAAAAAGAGCTGTATAGTACGTAAAGAACAAGTTTTAAGAAAAATAGACATCTGAGAAAATTTTACTATATAATCATGTGTATTAAAAAACCTCTAGATTAAGAAAAAAAGGTGTATAATACGTAAAGAACAAGTTTTAAGAAAAATAAATCATCTGAGAAAATTTTATTATATAACCATTTGATTAAAAAATTCCCTAGATTAAGAAAAAAAGATGTATAATACGTGAAGAACAAGTTTTAAGAAAAATAAATCATCTGAGAAAATTTTACTATATAATCGTGTGTATTAAAAAACCCCTAGATTAAGAAAAAAAGGTGTATAATACGTGAAGAACAAGTTTTAAGAAAAATAGACATCTGAGAAAATTTTACTATATAATCATGTGTATTAAAAAACTCCTAAATTAAGAAAAAAAGGTGTATAATACATAAAGAACAAGTTTTAAGAAAAATAGACATCTGAGAAAATTTTACAACAGTCTAATAACAATTTTAACTCTTGAAAAAAAGTATGAAACAGTTATTGATACGAAAGAATAGCAATAAGAGACTAGCAACAACAGATCGATGATGATGAAATTTTGATCGATGATTTGTGTTTTAAATCAATTTCCAATCACTTTGTGGATGTTGAAAACGCGTTGCATTGTTGCAGGCTATACAATTGTCATCGTGCCCGAAACAGTTGGATCTGAGCAACGGGGGCCTGTCAAGGATCCCCGACAGCGCTATAGCATTTCCGGCGATAGAAGAGCTGATATTAAGCCAAAACCAACTAACGAACACGAACAACAACCTGACATTGTTGCACAGGTACGAAAACATTTACTTTCACCGTGAATTCATCCTTATTAATTATGTTTCACGCGAAAATCTTCATCGAAATTTTCATTAATACAATCGTATTCGTTAATAGAGAGTTACGTTATAATCGCGATCAAATTAATTAAATTTCTTTCTCAAAGGTTTCCAAAACTTCGCATCGTTCATTTGGAGAGCAACGAGTTGAGGAGGATACCACGAGAGTTATTGGAGCTCACAGGATTGACCTACCTCAATCTCTCGGACAATAAAATCGAGAAAATTCCGGCCGACATAAGCCAGCTTATCAAGTATGTAGAGTCAATTTTATCAGATTTCGCTTGAAACAGGAAACAGGTTGTGTACACGCGACTTGTTTCTTTGGTAAGCAGTTATATCGAACGATTTAATTTTTTCTTTCTTTTTTTTTTTATCATCAATTGTTTATTAACGTTTCGTTAAATATTTTTAAATAATTTCTTCCAACATTTTCGAATACTTTTCAATTTTTTAAGAGTTTTTATAAATTTAGAGGAATAATTTGAATGACTGAGAAATGGAGAATGGAGTTTTTATAAATTTAGAGGAATAATTTGAATGACTGAGAAGTGGAGAGTGATTGAGATTAATTTTTTTTTTTATTCATTAATCGTGTATCCATAAGTTAGAGATAAAAACTGGCTTTCGAAATCGTTGGCAGTTTCAAAATTGATTTCTCTTCGAGAAACCAGTGTATATATATATATAGATATATCAAAGCTATCGATAAATGCTGAACAACGTGAAAGAAACTTGAGAAATATGAGATTGCTCGAGACGCGATTTGACGTGGAATAGCATGGTTGGAACATTGAAGGATAATACTCTTTCACAACGAGGAGAGCGATTTCTCCGAAGAAATATTTTTAAATCATGTAGAAGAATCGTAATTTTAAGATGTTCTTGACATCTCCTTTCCATATCAACCGAACAGTCACTTATCAAAATTTTAACCGCATGATATTTCATAAAAGTATTGTTCAAACTGGATTGAATTCGATATTATATTAGTCACGAAACTTTCTTTTTTCAACGGAATTTGCGGAAGATTGAATAATTCTTACGACATACAAATCTACATTTAACGATTTATTAATCTATTTGCAAATTCTTTGCTTAAAAAAATTTTTTTATATCAGCTATCTCATTCATAATCCTACAGAAGTTAACATTAGAAACACAATCTTTTTCTAATCACTTAAAAAGATAACTGTAAGATATGTAGAATAATATATATCTTTCTTTTTAAGATATTGAAAATCTCTGTGGTTGTAAGGCTTAAAATACTATTAAATCTTAAAATATCGCAAAAAAATACTGTATGTATCATTTTTAATATAATCGCAAGGTTTAATGTTACAACACGTGATAACATATGTTCCACGAGTTGCACAAACGATTTCCACGAACACAAATCGAGGTTTATCGGCAATCTGTCGATGAATCGACGAGTCTTCCACGCGGATGATAACAGAAAGTTATCCGTTTAATTAATCGGTCGAATCGCCGATTCAAATATATTATTCGCCGATTTCCTTGCATCCGCAATTGCGCCCTTACCAAGTCGACGGTGTGCTAATTCAGATAAATCGCCTAACTCCATTGATAATTGAAACGAATAGAAATCGAGATCGCGATTTGTGGAAACTCAAAGTCTTAAATTAAATGTTACACGAATTTTAATATATCACGATTAAAATTGTTATCTTTTATATTTCCCAAAATATGGAAATTTAAAAAATTTTCATCCTCTGAAATGTCTTATTCAAATGTCTTTCAAATCGATATTATCGAAAATTATCGTATTCGCAAATTAATCCAAATTAATCATGGCAACGCTGAAATTTCGATAATTAAGCTCAGAGATGAAACTTCAAATGAGAAAGGAAACAATTATCGATCACAACATGAAAAATATAACAATTACCTATAGATTTTTAAATCGAATTTTAAATCGAAATTGAAGAAAAACAACAATCAATTACTGTACTTATAATTAAAAAATATTAAAAGTGAAAAAACAATTACTCAATTACTCGACTCAACACAACATCACAATAATATTAAAAATACAACAATTACTTACTACTCCTAGATCCAATTTTAAATCATAATCATATCAACACATTGAAAAGACGCTCATCAATTATCAACTCAACGTTATCAACAATATTTAGAATACAATTATCTAAATTCCAACTCTACAATTATCACTTGTTAATTAATTAAAGACGACCGACCGAATTACTCCAAATCCAAAATACCTGTACAAATAAAATTTCGAATGAAAATTATTAAGCATTAAAAATAAGAGGCGTGAAATGAGTGCATGTTCCAACGTTATCGCATCGTCTAAAAATACAACAATTGCGTAAAGATTGAAACGAATATATCAGCTGTTTTAATCGTGCATAAAACTCGGTTTGCCAAATCCTCTCTCGAGGCAAGGAGAGATAAACGGGAGGGGGTTGCACGCGTGGGTTGGCCAATAAATCGCGCAAAGCGTCTCATCTCTCGGCTCGATCGCGAGAGGCCCTCCTGTAATTAAGCCGGAGATTACGTAAAGTTTCTCGAAAAGTGGTTTCCACTGGCCGGAAACCGGGATGCCACACGGATGCCCGGGACGAGGAGGAACTACGGGCGTGAGCACGAGCCCACTACTAACATACATACCGACACACATCGCTCGCCATACCCCACGTGTTCATATATATAAATACATACATACATATATATATATATATATATATATATATAGTGCACTTTTCGAAAGAAGGAGAGAAGAGAAATAAAACTAGGTGTAACAAGAACTCATCCGTACGAGAGCGAGTGGGAAATGCTGAAGGCAAGTTGGAGGCTTCGGGTTGGGCAACACGGGCCTACGGGTAGAAGTCGTACATCGGGGTGCAGTGGCGCGGAAACAGAACCGCGTGGAAGAAGGAGAGCCGTGCAGCGAATTAATGCTGCGAAACTTTCCAATAATCGGCTGGCCGTATTTGCTTCTGGCTCTGGGTTGAAATGCGATATGAAATGTGGAGGATGATGATTCGAATTTCGTGTCATCGGGCACGAGGCACGATGATGGATTAATAAAGAAAATAACGTTGCGTCCCTCGATAAATGCGCGTAATAATTAGCGCGTTAATTATGGGGGAATTGCAGTTTTTCGAAATAACGATCTTCGATGATCCACTTGGATCAATTAATTTATGGAATGGAGATAAATGAGGTTATTATTTTTGTCCGATTAAGTAATAATCGTTATGGATCATGAAAGAGATTTTGGATTATTGCCATATTTAAACAGTATCTATAAATATTTGGATATCTATTGTATATTGCAAATGATTAAGTAATTAAAGTAATGTCGTGAAAATAAATAGATACGTGTAATTACGTTTGTATCTAAATAATTGAAAATAAAACAAGAAAATGTGAAATCATTTTTTTACGGTTTTTGGTTGTTTGGTTGTTCTAGCGTTAATAAGGAGGAATTTTTTATTGTAGTTTCTACTGTTTAGATATTCTTTTAATTAGGTGGTGAAATTGATAGGAAATAAATAAGATATTTTAGATAGTTGTTATATTGAAGAGAGCATAAATTATTATTTAATTGCAATATTTGATAAAAAAAAAATTATATATGTATCTAAAATTTTTTATAAATTTATTCGTAATTATACTTATCATTGTTCAAATAAATTTTAATCATAATTGCACACAATTACAAAACTTGAACCTTGAAATTTGTGCACGTGTCATCAATTAATGATAATGATACCGATTCCCCTTCCTAACCTTATACTGTTTTATTTCCTCCTCGCTGTAATCATATGATTTGGCTAAATTATTGCGAGGAAAAACGAAGTGAAACTATTTAACTAGATATATAAATGAAGTTGAGTTATATAATAGGACAATTTAATATTCTTAAACTCTTCTAAAGATTATTCTTCTATAAAAAATGCGATGTAGAATATTTAAGAGGGAATAAGAATAGAATAAAAAAACATTGAATAATAGAATTTACGATTTTTTTCTAGTTTTTATATAAAAAGTATGTCATATTAAACTTGCTGCAATAATAAAAATAGTAATTCCATGCATTCCACGTTCAGAAAATTCTATTGAGATGAATTTTAAAATGTTTTTAATCGTGTTAATGTGTTTCTCATTAATGTATTCTAAGAATTTTATTCGTCATAATTAAAATTACATTGACCAATAGTTTACTATCGAGATGTTAATCAAATGGAAAATGGCAGATCAAAATTCAAATCAAAATTTGAAAAAAAAGGATCGAATTCAATTTATACTCAACATCGATTATTTATTACAATTACACTTTTAAAGATATATACTTTACGGATATTAAAGGATAGAATCGCTTATTACGTTAACCGCTTTTACCAAATGTGAACGAACTCGTTCATTATTCATAAGTGAAAGAGGAATTCCTTGGTACGATTAAAACTGTACGTGATGCATTGCGTAAAATAAATGAAGCAATGTTCTGCATTGCATTTCCCGAGTAATTATAAACGATAAAAAAAAAAAATTTATCCCGTTGTTCAATAACTTGATAATTATTTTGTAATTATTTTTCTGTAAAAATTGCAGAAATAGATTAGTAGAAGAAAATAAGAAAAAATTCTTGTTTCATAATAGCGTATAATATTTCTATAACATAATCTTGGCAAATGTTTTATTTTCCTTCTTTATCATAATTAACGGTATAATTTTGACGTTAATTTAACGGTATAACATCTTGGAATGGATACCAAACACGCGAACATTTCGTCTTTAACAAATTTAAAAAATTAATAAAAAAAAGAGAAAAGAAAGATTGAAATATAAAATAGAATTCTTTATAAAGTGCCACGCATAAGTGTATAAAAAAATCTTTTAAAAAAATAGTTTTCTCCGATAATTTCTTCGTTGCAGAGGAAGAAAATTAATTTTCAAATTTTGACAATCGAAATGCGGACAAAATTTACGGACAAAAGAATTCTTCGCCATTCTCCTCTACGTGTCAAAAATATCATCCAAAGAAAGGGGGGAAACGAAAGAGTGTTTCTCGAATCTTCGCATAATTTCATCATTCACCGATTCATCATCCATTCTCATGAAAATTATCCTCGATAATTCTTCGAGTTGTGAAACGAGAGGAAGCTAAAATCCTACGAAAGGCGCAATTACGCGTTATACGATGGAGAATAAAAAGAAAGAAGAATGAGAAAAAAGAGAAAGAGGATGGCCAAAAGGACCAACAGGCCGTTCCCCCCGAAGGGGCGAAAGAAAGAACCGTTTAAAATATTCAACGCGGTCTCTTGGAGGCCGTAGCAACGAGGAGGAGATCTTAAAGAAGAATCTTCTTCGAGTTTCCCAACTCCGAGGAAACACAGAGCCATTCGCGAGAAGCGCAATTTAAAAGCTCCTTATCACTGGATTCCTTTTTCCCTGCGAACGAGCCACACTTCACGAGGAACAATGCAATGCCGATCAAACAGTGGAACCGTGCAATTGCTTCCCGATCAAACGTCGAGATCGAGAGAAGTAAGCCTCGTTGCTTCAGTTGTTCTTCCAGTTATGCGTGGATGTGCGATCGCAGAAGATGGTGAAGATCGCAGATTGAAAAGCATTGCCGCCAAGCAATGAATATTTTTATGAATATGAATTGAATATTTTTTTTCTTGAAACCCAAGTTTTTGTTCTTTTTCTTCTTTTTAAATTCTTGTTAATTTATTGGGGAAGAAACGGTGACAATTGTATCGATGGAAATAAAAAAAGTATCTTGGATTTAAAAGAAAATTGAAAAGGAAAAGATATCCTTGATTCCATGAAGAAAATTAGAATTATTGTAATGGTAAGAATTATTTCGCAAAACGTTTCATGTAACTATATATATATATTATCTCAGAGTGAAAGTAAAAGGAATCTACAAAGTAGAAAGAATAATTTAATACGTAAAAAGACAAATAATAAACAGATGTTTGCATGTTTGAATCTATCTATAAACAGACACAGTTCTTCCTCAACTTTGCTTTCTCGTGTCTCGATTATTCAACCTAGTAGTTCCTCCTCTTACCCCAAAAACCAAGCATTGTTATTATATTGCCAGTAAATCGAAGCTTTCGAAGGAGTTTCCAACTTCTGTGCAACGAAACCAGGTCATCAAGGTACATACATACCTCCTTCCAACTCCGTTAACCAGGAACCAATCGCTGGTTGCTGGTACACAAGCAGGCCAGAAATCAGCATAAACCAACTTACACCACTGGCAAAAGCTAATCTTTCCTTTCTGTTACGTCACAGTGGTCAGCCAAGCCATCCTTGATCTCCTCCCTCTTTCTTCTTCGATGCAGGAACTGCTTGGACACGCTTCGACTCGTAACGGACTTCTTAGTATCCTGAAGAACTCGCGTGAGCGTGCACCAACTTGTAACTTCACAATCCTATGGTATCCTGAACTATTGACGGCTGGCAGAGTGACGTTTGCACAGTCCCTGTGGAAGAAACTGTTCAACTATTTAACTGAAAATCGTTTGAGTGTGAAGCTGAAGCGGATATTCAAAACACTCTGCTATATTGGTGACCACATTAAAGAAAATTATGCAGTGGGTTTATTGGAAGAATATATTGAATATGAGTTGTTTGATGGAATTCTGTTAAGGAACTCGTTCAAGAAGTTTCCTGAAATTGTGAGGGTAATATTTGAGTATTATATTGAAGAAATCAGTTATAATATTATTATTGTAATGCTGGTATTGTAGAGAAAAAAGATTTGGAAGATTTTATTAGTGTTGAAAATTGTCTGAGGCAATTTGGAATAATATTTGAAAAAAATAATATCATATAAAATGATATTTGAAAATAGTATGGTACTATTGTAATTGAAGTGGAAAATTATTAAATGGACTATTTTTTAAAAAAATTGTAGTGTTAATAAAGTTACTAATGTTGAAGAGTTTATTATTAAGTTATTTGTGAACATTTATTGGAATAATGAAATGTATATATTTTATTGTCCCCATCTCTTTATTTAATACGACAATTATAATTTTCAAGTTGAAAAAACTTTATTAAGAATTTTAAGATTCTAGAATTCGCTAATCATACATTGATACAATAGAATGGAACAAGTCTAAGCAGTAAAAGATCAATAAATTGTTTAAAAAGACAGTAAATGATCTAGACGATATCCAATTCTATTAAAGAATTTAATGGAGTTGAAACATTGAATTTACATTGTTTTGTAATGTTTTATTTTATCAATTTTATTATATAGTTTTTATATTATATAGTTTAAATAACGAATTAATGAAATTGAATTATTAAAATGACGTGAAAGAACTTTATTTAGGAATGACACGAGATAAACTATATTTCAATAAATTTTTAAGCTTTTTATAATATATAACAAGAAATTTAAAAAACGCAAAAAATATTTTCTGAAGAATAGAGTATTTCAGTTATTCATTAGAGAGTGCTGAAAAGGATGCTCTAGATCTTTAGACACATTCCACGTTTTCTTAAGCATCAGGCGAAGAATAAGTAATGATGAAGTAGGTGACGAAAAATGACTGTCTCCTTTGGAAATAAGTGCGTGCTGATAAAGTAAACAAAAAGATACAAAGAGAATATAAAGTGATATTTTGATACAATAAAAGAATAAAAAAAATAGCAGCTAAATACAAAAATAAAGTAATAAATTAGATATAAAATTATATTAATATAAAAATCTTGGTCTCAATTTTTTTTTTAATACAATATTTAATACAATTCTTTTAAAAAAGCAAAAAAAAGAAACAAAAAAAAAGAAGAATTTTTTTTAAACTTTCAAATACAATTTTCAAATACGTAACATTAATTAATTTTACAAATAAATTGATTAGTTTCATAAATTAATCAATTAATGAATTATATCTAATTTAACTTATCTTTATTGTCTAAAACAGCAATAATTTCGATTTTATTTTAAAAACTGAAAGTCTATTCGATGACACAAATGCTTACTGCCAGGAAGGTTTTCACCATAATTTGAAACTTTCTACTCAAGTGCACATCCTGTAGGCGGCCCGCTCGTTTAGGTTCACCGATTCGTTTGTCCGTGCAACGAGGGTGCAACGTGCATTGACATCGAATCGCTGTAACTGTAATGTTAATTTATGTCGATTAACTACAGTCAAACTAAAAATGAGAAATGCCATGCAATATGTTGATAAAAAAAGTAGTAGAGATTTTAATTTTGTTGAAATTTTTATAAGTTAAGTTATTTATAAAATATTTTATAAAAAATTATAAATTAAACTATTAATTTTTAAAATACTATTTCATTTAAAAAAATATTATAACAATATATATATAATAATATATATAATATATATAATAATAATAAAACACCAAAATCAGTAAAAATAATTGTTCACAGCCTCAAAGAGCTCATATTGGATCGTAATGGAATCAAAGAGCTGCCATATGAATTCATCGAGTTGAAGAACTTGAGAAACGTTTCTTTATCTGGAAATTGCCTCACCAGTTTGCCATCTTTCTTCAACATGCGTGCCCTAGCGTTAACGGTAACGTTTCACAAAATTATTAACAATATTTTATAATTCAAAATTCGCGCAGAAGTACCGTTACGATGAATAACCATAGAACGATGCGATGTGGTAATTCATGTTGCAACTGATATATTAATTCCAGGTCAATGAATCAAACAACTATTCCAAATAATTAAATTCAAAGAAAAAAAAACTTGTATTAGAAATCAAATCGATATGATATTTAGAATTTGATAAAATTTTATTTTTTATTGTTATAAAATTAAAATCTTATCAAATTTTATGTTTGTTAAAGATCAATAAAAATATTTAATAAAAACTGATACAAAATATATATATATATATATATATATAAAATTAATGATAATGAAAAATTTCTTAAAGATTATTCAATTGGAAAATAATAAAAAAGTTATCAATTTTGAGCAATAATCTTAATTCATGTTACATACATGATATTAATATATAATAAATAATAAATATATAATATAATAAATAATATATAATAAATAAAGATAACTTGACAAAATATTTTAAATTTTCAAAGTAAATTAAAATTTACAATCATATCTGCTAAAAAATATTTAATAATATATAATTTCTGTACGTAATATAAGTATATATTAAATATTGTTACTTTAACAATATTTTAAAACTTGCATACGAATGTTAAACATAAATTACTAATTATGTTTTATTTTATTAATGACCCAGCTTGCGCCGGGTACACAAAAAATTAGTCTATAGACTCATCAATTGTTCCCCTCCACGGAAATCTTTAGTAAAAGGCGAAAGATTTATGCGTGATTTGAAGGGAAACCAGAGTACCGATTCGTATTTTCAAACATCTTTATATATACCTCTGAATATATTTTAGTTTCGAGAAACTCATTCGAATAGTTTGCCATCTAGCGGTCGAATAAGGTACTAGTGTTTGTAGATATAGTATACTATTACATATAGTATACGATTACATTATATATATGTATAAGACTTAAATAAATCTATTTTGATTAATAATAATATTAATTATAATATTAATAATAATTATTAACAATCTTAAATTAAAAATTTAATTTAATTTATTTTTTTAATAATATTATAAATTATATTTATATTATTTATATTTATTAGAAAATTAATTTTTACAATATTTTTAGGACGTATTATCAAAAACAGACTATAACAAAGGTTGTAAAGATGATAAGAATCAAAATAATTTGTACAAAGTGAATCTTCGAAATAATCAATTAAAAGGAAACATCATACTTGGAAATTACGGTGTAAGTGCTTCATAAATATATTCATAATTACAATTATATTTAAAAATATTAAATGATTAACGATCGTTAATGTTTTTATTTCTTCTTTAATCAAGAATTTAACGCATCTAGACGTCAGTGAAAATAGCATTGAGAAATTGGACATCAGTGCTCTTCAAGAATTGAGAAGTGTTCGTTGCGCGCGAAATATTTTAACAGAACTGACAGTCTGCGGAAAAAATATTGTTTCTCTTATTGCTGGAAACAACAGTAAGATCTTTTTTATTTTTCTTACCATATATGTATAAATATATGTATTATATATGGACATAAAAAATTTTTATTTGAAAACTATTTTATCATATTGCAGAATTAAAAAAATTAACTATCGAGCCAGTGCCTGTGAATCTTGAACATCTAGATGTTTCTTAGTAAGTAAAAATAAAGTAATAAATACATAAAGTAATACTATTAAATAATAATATTATATATAATAATAATATTAAATAATTTTCAACATAATTACATTGTAACACAACTGTGATGTGCTTCTTAAGTTTGATATATTTCATTACATAGTTTTGAATTTAATTAAAGAATTAAATATAATTACAAGTTACATAGTTACACGTAAGATGTATTAGAAATCTATTTTTTAAATCCAAAGTTTTAAAAAATATATGTACGATATAACATATTCATATTTTCATATTATTAATCATTGAAGCATATTTATCTGATTTAAATATAAATTATTAACATTATGATTTTACATAAATTTATTTTAGTAACAATTTAGACGCACTTCCGGAATGGATACCAGATCTACCTTTGTTGCGCGCACTTTTTGCGTCTCACAACGCTTTAACAGCCCTTCCAGACAGATTACTAACACAACCGTCGAGACTGGAAGTTCTTCACTTACCCCACAATAGACTGCAAGCTCTTCCGCCACCTAGGAAACCACTAAACATCGTTCATTTGACGCTGCAAGACAATGCACTGACAGCATTACCAACGAGTTTTTTCATCAACACGGAAAAGTACGCGAATAGTTTAATTTCCTCGACACAATATGATATACAGGATGATATAGCATATACTAAGAAATAATATTTTTTGAAAATAAAAACTAGAAACATTAATATTAATAACAAAAATAATAATATTTTTTTAGATATTTATATTTTATTAAAAGAAGAAAGATTAGTTTTCTATTTTCTATTATAATTCCATTCTATAGGATGAAAGTGTTGAATCTTTCCAACAATCGATTGTCAGAACTTCCACACTTTGGAGAAGGAAATAAAAATCGACATAACAATCACAGCTTGGAGAAATTATATCTCACTGCGAATTGTTTAACAGATACTGCTTTGGATGCTCTTGCAAAATTTACATCTTTAAGAGTTCTTCATATAGCTTACAATACTTTAGATACGCTTTCAGAAAGGTATAGAATTTGCTTAACTTTTATTATTATTTTAATATTTTATAATAAAATTGAAAATTAAAAGACTATTGATTTATAGTTGTATAGCTTCATGGAAAGATCTAGAAGAATTAATATTATCTGGAAATCGTCTTCAATATCTGCCAGATAATGTGGCCAATTTACGACATTTACGTGTATTGCGTGTCCATTCTAATCGACTCTTGACTTGTCCAACATTTAATAAAACAGCATCGTTAAAAGTAATTCTATTATTAAAATTATTAATATATTATGTAAAAATATATATGGGTATTTATTTAATCTCAGTAATAGTAAATTTAATATTTAATGTCAATTAAATAATTACTTTTTATATATAGGTATTGGACTTAGCTCATAATCAATTAGATAGAGTAAATTTAGCTACTCTGGTGCCACCACAACTTCAATTTCTCGATATATCTTGCAATTCAAGACTTCACGTAGATCCTAGACAATTCCAGGTATATAGGTCTCAACGACCAATATCATTAGTCGATGTATCTGGACAGAATAGACCAAGTCTGCCTTCGCACCCTCATCAACAAGAAATTATTTCCTCGGAAAAAGGTTTGGAACAACCTTGGAGATTAGGATTTTCAGAAACAGCAGGATGTAGAGAAAGGTTAGATTTATAAATTTTTTTTCACATTAATTCTTAGTTTTATTATGCCATAAATTTTAGACGTTCCTATAATACAACAAAGAAAATAAAAATTTTCCAAATTTTAAAACTCGGTTCAAATTGTGATCAGATAATTTATATGCGCAGATTGTACGTATCCCAAATTCGGATGCCATCATTTTGCAACGTAGAAGGCCTATTTGGTATATTCGATGGCGGTTCGAATCAAGAAGCACCGAGCGCACTCCAGGAAATGATTCCGCGCCTTTTATTAGAGGAGAGAACCGTTCGAGAGACGTCAAAGGAATACTTAAAATATACGTTACTATCTGCCCATAGGGAGTTGAAAGATAAGGGTCAGAAATACGGGATTGATGCAACTCTTGTGCATATTGTTAGAATACAATTGCAACAAGGATATCCGAAAGCACCAACGAAATATTCGTTAAAGGTAGCCACTTCTGGAGACGCAAAAGCAGTTCTCTGCAGAGCAGCTGGTCCATTAATTTTGGCACCTAAGAAGCTATCTATGAAGAATCAATTAGGAAACGCAGCTATGTTTCCTCTTGTTGTTCCCGACCCTATATTCGAAGAGGTAGATTTAGAGGATGACGATGAATTTATTATAATTGGTAATAAAAAATTATGGGAGGTACTGAGCATTCAGGAAGCCGTTCGAGAAGCCAGAGCGGAGGCCAGTCCTGTTTTAGCCGCTAAAAGGCTTCAAGATCTGGCACAAGCTTATGGAGCAGAGGATAATTTGAGCATTGTAGTTGTACGACTAACGGGACCTAATCAGGGTGATTTAGATCAGTTGATGAGGGAATTGAGACATGCTGTTGGAAAGAATAGAGGTCAAACTGAGACAGGATGTCCTTGTCCTTGTTGCATGCCTCCGGCAGCTCATAAACCACCGGGACCTTGCTGTTGTCACGCGAACGAAGGCTATTATTTGAATGGCGTGTTAAAAAGCATAGTAAATAGGTAAGAAGTCCACATGAAATTATGTAATAAAAATTGTATAAAGTGTATAATGGAATTAAAAGAGAATTGGTAATACAATTGAAATAGGCTTGAGATCATTTTTTTTTTTTAGAAAATATTATATATTTAAATGAAAAATTTTTTAAATAATTTTAAATGATATAGATCAAACAAAGCTCACAATGGGTCCGGTAGATATTTTAAAAACCATCGATCAACGCAAAATGAAAGTCCGTCATACAAAGATGATAGAAGTTCACCAAGTGGTCAATCAGACCAAGCTAGTGATAGTACTTTAAAGTCGAGATATCCTTCTGGTAGAGTTTGGTCTGGAAGTGCCGCTTCTAGAGCCACGAACAAAGCTCGTCAAAGTGTTCTTGTGAACGAAAACAGTACAAGAAAGGTAAATAAAAATTTTAATTTGTTAAATTATTTTTTCTTGAATTCACTACATAAATAATAGTTTCCAATATATGTATATATGTATATATATAAAGTATTTATTTAAAATTTTCTGTTTATTTAAAAACAAATCATTATTAAGAAAAAATTGTTTACGTATTGATATCAATTACAAGAAACAATTCAAGCTTTCAATAATATTGAAATAATTATTTCGTATCCAAAATAACAAATATTGAAATAAATATGATATCCGAATTTTAATGTGAATAATTGTAAATTTTAAAATCCATTGTTCTCTCTTTCTCTGTTTTACATTTTCTTTCACTCGTTAAATAAATCATGTAAAATTCTTAAGAGCTTATCCGGTCACTCAAGATCTCTAGTGACTATGTATTTTAATCTCGAATATTCAAGCCTTTTACACGTTCGAAACAATAAATCAATGACTCATAATAAATTACTACATTCACATTAAATTTCTTTGATAATACATAAACACATTTATTCTATTTATAAATAAATTATCTTATACTACATAAAAAAATGAAGATATCAACTACTTTGACGGCTCAAGAAGACACTATATCCGAGAGATCTGGCGCTTTGAGCGAAGAGCAATTTCGTTGCTGGGAATATATGCTGGAGCAAAATACTCAGCTCTTGTTCGACAAGGAATTAGACACTTTAACGAAGACTCCACTACGACGAGGTCAATCGAGATCCACGCCTCAATTAGCTGGCAATTTGCCTTTTCTATCGAAGAGGTTTGGAAGTGCCAGATCCTTTAATCCTTCTCTATCAAGACCACCCATTGTTCGATTTGGTAGCGGAAGAAGATTACTTAACGGAGGTCCAAATGCGGCTTATTTTGGCAGCTTACAGAGGTTGATGCCATATAATCTTGAGTATGATTTTGCCGTAATTCAAGAAAGAAATGGGTTGGACTCATTAGAGCAAGACGCAACGAGAATGCAACAATATTGGGGAGTGGCTACGACTGAATTATAATTCACAAGTTATATAAAATTATAATGTTAAAAGATATATATATATATATATACGCATTATTGTTATTTACAACAGATGTGAGGTATTGAGAAATTGAACTCATATTTTAAATAGAAAAACATAAAAAGTGGCAATAAAATGTTGTGAATTGATAAAACATGAGATGTTGAGCTTTATATGATTGCAGCAATGTGAGAACTACTTGACAAAAAGATATCTCAATAGAAATCATAGCATTATTTACTTTATTTTTCGCGAAAAAATTTCATCGTAAAAATATCGAAAAAATATTAATAAGAAAAATAATAATAATTTTAAATGTATTATTTTAAATGTATTATATATTACTGCATTTTAAAATTTTATAGAAAAATTTATTATTTTTCTTTATTCTTAAAACAAAATTTATTTAATTAATTTTTTATTTCGCAAAAAAAAATTATTATTCAGATTTTTATTATCCTTATATACTGGATCATTACGTTGTTAAAATAATCATTGGAATTATTTACATTTTAAACCTATATATGGAATTATTATCAAAGATGCATATTGAAACAATATCTTTTTATATTTATTTGTTGAGCAGGAAAATAAAAAATGTTTGTAATTATATAATCTTGTTGCCAAATATAAACTAATAAATTATATATTACATATTTTTCTAAATGTTGCATAAATATAAAATCAAATTTATGATTATGCTTTTTTAAAACATATAAATATATAAAAAGAAATAAATATAAAATATTAAATATCATTATAAATTGTAAATATGGTTTTAAAAACAAAAAAAAACATTGAATAAGTACATAGTAAAATATATTTAAATATTGTACATATATATATATATATATGTGTGTGTGTGTGTATAAGTATTATATTTTAAGTATTGTATTATATTTTGAACTTTACATGAAGTATATGTAAACATAAATTTTCAGTTGAAACGACTGATTAAGATAAGTTATCATGAAAGACTAGAAAGCTAAACATTTAGCTTTAAGATATATGTTTCTACTCAAGCAACAAATAAGATCTCATTATTTGTACAAAGTATACGTATTATAATGAATTTTAGAAATCCATCGAAAATAATTTTGAAATTATTTTTCAAATATTAAATTCTTTTATTCTCGTTTTAAATAAACATTCTGTGATTTATTTTTCATTTCTATAGATTAATATATAATAATATATATATACATATATTTACATATATGTATATATATAATATATATGTATATATATATAAATATATGAAATATTATATATAAGAAAAATTATGTATTACATAAAAATAGAATTTTAATTTTGATTTGTAAAAATTATTCAATCTCCTATAACATTTATAATCAAGAATATTTTTATATTAATTAAAATATAGTGACTATTGTACCTGAAGTTATCAAATAAATGATAAAACAACAGACAGAATATTTATTATATCAAAATAATCTAATTAATATAAATCTCAAAACTAAAATTTACAATTTATGTTGAACCGGAACAAGTACATTGATTAGTTATCTTGTATATATTTTTCACCAATTTATAATGATAATTTAACAATCTCACTCCCAGATATCATCCCGTTATCTTTGTTTTCTCGCCATCTAATATCTTTTAGTGGCCTTGATAAGTATTATCTTATTTGTTCAATATTAAACTCTCTATTTCTCTATTATATATTATACATATTATATATTGTAATAAAGTCTTTGTCAAATCATCGGACTAGATTAAAAAAAATAAAGTTAAGATAAAGAGATAAAGATAAATAAAAAACTTTTCATTTTCTCTTTGTTATGAAGAAATAGCAAAAGTACTAATAAAATTGATTTTATTGTTATTCTTGAGCAGAAAAGTTTTTTAAAAAAAAATTTTTTAATAAATTTAATAAATTTGATTATAATCATGTTTTTTGATTAATTCAGTATAATATTAAAATTTCACAATCTATTATTTTAAATTATTTCTTTCTTATGAATTAAACATTACAAATAATTTTGTAATATAAAGATAAATACTTAAAATTGCATATTTTTATAAAATCAATAATTTTTATTTAATTCTTTATTTCTCTAAAGTGAAGAAATTAATATTTTTAGATCGTTAAATAATTAACGGTGATTTAATTTTGAGCATTCCTTTATTTATGAAATTTTTAATATTTATTTTACGATCGCATAATAATCGTAAAAGTGATTAATTAATTTTAGATAATTGATAATCTTATTATTATAATATATTAAATCCTATTTATTATACTTCTTAAGTACCAATAATTAAAAAAAAAACTTAGATTAATTTAGATTAAAATTAACGAATAAATTCATATTAGAAACTGAGTAATGATGAACAAATTTTTTTTAAAATAATTTTATACTTTATTATTTATTTTACTATATTCATTGCAATGTATTACATATTTATGACATTCTATTCGTTATGGTAATATAATAGACGTCACATAGCTATACGTAAATCATTAACTTATAATCATGATACTTTAAACTCTATATTTATATATCATATTATATATATAATATTATAATATTATATTACAGAAAAGATTAATTTCGAATATAAACTTGACTTCTTTATTTCATTCAACTTATTTACAAATAAATTTATTATTGTCGCACAACAAAATATCTAATGATAAAATGATTTTAGAAATGAATTTACGAAAGAGAATTCATCTATAAAATAATACATAAATATTATATCTATAAATATTGTTTGTCAAGATATTCTAAATCATATTTATTGCAAATATTTCAATAATATAAATTTATTCAGTAAATTTGATGATAGAGAAGTTTCCTTTTGACTGTGAGTTAAAGAATTTTTATTTTATCTTTTATTTTAAAACTTATCTGAAAAAAATCTCAAAAAAATAGATTTTTAAAAAATTTTTTCAAAAAGATTGCTATTATGATTAATCAGATGTATTATTTTCATATTTGATTAAATTTATTTTATTATTTCTTGAGTAATAAATATTTAAAATAACAATAAAACAAAATTTGCTTTATTATCATATAATGATGTAAATAAAATAAAAATTCACATATTGTAATATTCATAAATATGAAATAAGTATATAGATAAATAAAAATCGAAACTTAAGTCTGTGTATTTAAAATTGAACATTTGAATAATTTATAATCTTATGAATTTATTTTCAAAAATCTGTATTATATATATATAATATATACTTCTTAAGTACCAATTTTATATATATATATATATCAATTTTATAGAAGACAAGAACATGAGAGATAATAATTATTTCTGTTTCACATATATCAACTTATAAATACGTAATTATAAAAATTAATTAATTTTCTATCTTAAAATAATGAAATAATGAAATTCATAAAATTATAAAAGGATGAAATAATTTTATAAAATAATGATTGTTCAATTATACATAATTAATTATTGATATTAAATATTATTCATATAAACGCATATTACAGCTAAGTACAATTATACTCGAACAAAGAAATTTCAATAATTTCTTGAAACATTCCATATTAAAAATAATTCTTCATCATAAAATATATAAATATTTAAAAATATATTTATATTTTAATATTTCATTATTAATTTTAATTAAATATTCATTAATATTAATCATCAATATTCTTTTTCAATATATTAATATTAGAATATTATTTTAAAATATATAATTAATTAAAATTAATTTAAAAAAATTAATTAAAATATATAAATATATAAATAAATAATATACATATTTATTACAAATACTTTAATAAAAATTATAATTTTTTACATATAATTTTATTATAATAAATGTGAAATTAGAATAAATATAAAATTAAAAACAATTAAAATTAAAAAATATATATATAAAATATTTTACATATATCTTAATTTTTACAAAATGTTGCGTTGATCTACATGAGTTATATGACGTGTCTAGACAGTGCATATGTATATACAATAAATGTGGAACACATTGAAGAATCACGTGCGTAGGTATACAAGAGGAAAAGAAAAGTGGGGGTTTGTAGGGTTTGCATAACCTGATTGAAACCCGACGCTGCAGTCAGTAGTATTTCGACGGCAGTAAAGGTTACGTGTTGTTTCGACGATTTATATCTTTTCTCTTTCTTTTTCTTTCTCTATCTTTGTTGCTTGCTTATGATTGTGTTCGTAATATTTATAGAAGCTTTATCGTTGCAATGTGTGTATACGTTACATATTCGTCTGTGAAACAGCGTGTAGCTACTTTTTATAGTTAGTTTATCTGCTATGATATCTATCAAACGAAAAGCGTGATACAGTGCACGTGACAAATATTAGTGAGTAGATTCATACGTTATTATATTTTATTAACGCTATCATTGCAAAAATTATTAAAACTGCAAAAATATTTCCCAATATTTGCTTTCTGATACGTGATATATTATCTAATGCATCAATTTGTTTTCAAGGTGTGTTCCAAAAAATATATTCCCACTGCTAATTATCTATGTTTTACATTAAAATTAAATAATAAAATAAGTAATTGACTTTTTATCGATTGTAAATGATGAATCGATTTCTACTTATTGCATATCATAATTTACGTATATTTTAAATAAATCATATTTATAATATTTATAATACATTTCCTTGGTTATGAAATAAAAATCGATTCAAGATGCACATACAAATATATGCTTTATTAAGTATTAACAATAAATCATAAAATTAATTATTTTAACTAATGTATTTTTCATTGTTAAAATGATTTCAATACCTATAATCTGATTTAATTTTTATTAGATTGTTTCTTTTTCATCATTACGAAACCATACGCGAAACCGTACAACAAAATCGTGAATCCTTTTACATTAAAACGAAAGTCTACGATCGATAAATTTGATGACTCAACTGCAAGCCATTAAATCAATTTATCACGATAAAAAATTGTTACATTGTGTAAGTATACTTGCAACAATCATAATTTAGAATAATCACGGTTATTTTCAATATTATCTATATTATCATATTTAAAGAACATTGATTAAAATTTTATTTAATAAATTTATTATTTAATAAAATAATTGAATAATATATCATTAATAGTTAAAAATTATACACTATCTTATTTTTATG
This sequence comes from Apis laboriosa, assembly GCF_014066325.1. NCBI lineage: Eukaryota > Metazoa > Arthropoda > Insecta > Hymenoptera > Apidae > Apis > Apis laboriosa. The sequence goes on from NW_025222279.1 coordinate 4,910,673, forward strand.
AGTGAATACTTTTTTTTTTATCGTTTCGTCGCTTATCATCGTAACTCATGCTTGTTTTTTTTTTTACGCTTTTTCTGGTAGGTTTGCCTTGAGATTCTGTTGAAAAATAACAATCGAAATAAATATTTCTAAAGAAATATGCTGTATGCTTTATATTATCTAACCAAATTCAATGCAAATACAATAAATCAACTGAAATTTTATTAAGAAATTTGGAATAATTGAAAAAAAAACTTTTTTGTTTTTACAAACAATAATTTTGTTTTTATAAACAATAAATGTTTGTAATAATATTACAACATTTCGATATTAAATAATAATAAAATTAAATAATAATTTTAATAATTTAATGATTCAATTATAAGTATAAATTTTCTAATGATGAATGAGATAAATTTTTTCTATCTAGATTTTGAATTTTATATATATTTTATTTTTTAGTTTTTTTCTTTTAATTATTAAATAACGAAATAAATTTTTTGTAATAATAAAATAGTAATTATATAGTTAGCAAATAGTTAATTAACGATTACAAATTAACTTTCTTGGTTTTAAATTATTCTAAGAATTTCAATAATTTCCAATATGTTAAAAATAAAATATTATTATCACTTATTTTAATTAATCATAGAAATAATAATAATAATTAAATTCGTAATATTTAATTTATATTTGTTGAATATAAATATAAGTATAAATATAAGTATAATTTTTTTATAATTTTCTCATTATTTTTCTGCGAATTGATTGTATTCTGCAAAGGAATATACAATTATATCATATGTGCAAATATTATACAATAATTATAATATTATATACTATATAAAAAAGAATTATAATATTGTATACTATATAAAAAAATTTTCATCAAAATAACATTATATGCTTGCATTTTATGCTTGCTTTATTCTCTAATTTTAAAACTCGATAAACAATTCAAAGAAAATTACAAACAAATAGCGTATTTCTAAAAATAAAATAATATATATAATTAAAAGAATATATAATATAAATAATAAGAAGATTTATAACTTATAATTAAGTATAATCAATAAAAAGAAACTTATTAGAATTTAGATAATACATCAATTTATGTAGAGATATTTAATTAAATGTAATTGTTTATAATTTTAATCTTTTTAAATGCAATAAAATGAGAATATAAGTAGAAAATATTTTTAACATTTATTTATAAAATACGCAGTGTTTATGAAAATTTTTTTATTTATGCAATTGCATGGAATATTATTAAGATAATAAAAAAAATAAATATACACACAATTACGAGTACAATGTACATATATCTGTGTCAATCGTAATAGAACAATGGTATTACAATAGCCGCATACCATAGTTTTGTTTCCTTGAGCGTCTTTTTTTACATCTTTGTTAAGAGTGCACCACTATCTACGATATAGACAGATCGATAAATGATATAGCATGACTTTCACAAAGATTGATCATTATATATTCAGTTAACTTTAGACTGTCTTTTTCTATTTTTCTTTTCAATATATAAAAATTCAATCAGTTTGATATTTCGTATAGTCAAAAATCATTTTTGTAATCTCCAAGTCAAAATTGTATATATTAAAACTTTCTGTAAATATTTTTCACTTTATGTTTCATAATAAATAAATTTTATTAAAAATTGAATCATAGAATTTTAAAAAACAACATATTTAACTATTTAATAAAATATCGTTTATAAAATAAATTTTAAATTAAAATTATATAATTTATATATTTATATATAGTATAATAGTAATTTTAATAAACAGCAAGAAAAGATACAAAATAGATACTCATGATAGCTAAGAAAGATTGAATAAGACATTGAATTGTGTCCAAATTATACTTAAGTTATATAAATGTAATTCTATTTTAAAATATTTATTTTTAAAAAATTGTTACTTTGCAGCCAAATACATAATTTATACAGAGATTCATAGAAAAATCACTATTAATATTCCTTTTATTCTTTTCGCTAAGAATTTGTGTTTAAAAAATAAAAATAAATCTAAAAACATGAGATATTTTTATTCAGTATAATAACATTACAAACATAGATTATTTTTGTAGACTTTGTGTGACATTTATTGCACATTTATTGTTTTTTATTGTCATTGAATTACTTTATACATTGAAAATGTATGATATTTTATACATTGAAAAACTTATTTCAGGGATTGTTTATGTATGATAAATAAAACAAAAATTGTAATTTTTAATTTCAAATGAATTAAAAATGTTAAAATAAAGAGAAAAAATATGACAAATAGAAAAAATATGATAAACGAAAAATAAGTATTTGTACATCTATAGGTTAATTCATAATAATGTTCAATATGTCAATATTTTTCTATTTTACAAAAAATAAAATTCTATATTTTTACATTCTAGTAATATAATATAATTTTTAATATAATCACTTATAATTTTTATAATAGTTCTTTATGGAATAAAATATAAATATAATATAAATATAAAACATATTGTTTAAAAAATATAACTTCTATAATATTTACTTTTATTTATAATGTATTTCTTGTAATTTATAGTTCCTTTTTATCTAAAAATCTTTTAAGTTAAAATGTTTTCAAGAATACATTTTGTGAATCTATATTTTCTCAAAAAACTTTAAGCAAAGCAGTATTATTATATAAAGTTGAACTCATTCAATTTATCACATATACAATAAATAAATTTTAAACTTTGACACATGATAAATTGTAAGAATAAAAAATGCAAAAAAATTTGTATTAGTCAAAATAAATTATAAATCATAAATTATAAATTATAAATCTCATATAATAAAAATAAATATTTTCAATTCTGAAATAATAATTTTCATAAACAATACAAAAAATATAATTAAAAGATACAAGAAAATATATTTACGATAAAACATTCACTGAAATGATATATCCTTGATATATACATTGATACAAATACTTATTTCTTAACAAAGGAACGATATTGATTTTTTCATTACCGATACATTACAATACCTCGAATAGTATATCAAGCTCTGTTGAAAAAATTTTTAGAATTACATAGTATATATTTTTAAATATTTAAAAAAAAAAAACATCTTTTGTAACTAATTATATTCTAAAAGAAAAATATAAAATATAAAATATAGAATATAGAATAAACAAGAAAATAGAAGTTTCAAGTTTATATAAACGCTCACAAGTGAGAATCAAAAAAATTTCGAATTAATAATAATTATTTTTAATCAATTTCCTTTTGCATAAAATATCTATTACTATTACTATCTATTCGTTATAATAACCTAAAATATACCTAAAATATATAAAAATGTAATTAAAATTAAAATATATAGATTAAAATGTAATGAATCATTACACTTATATTATTTAAATTAATTATACGTATAAATCTAACTAAAAACATATTTTTTATTTTTTTTTCTGGAACATATGAAAATTTTTTTTTCAATATTCGATACAAAATATTGTGCAAATATTTTCATCATTACAGTTTAATTATACAATCTAACATAAAAATATTATAACGATTAATTATAATGATCAAAAGCAATATATAATAATTAATATAATTTTTCACATTTGAAAATGAATTAAAAATAATTCTGTCAATGTAATTCAATTGAAAATTCAAGATTCGATAAACATTGAGAGAAACAAGAGAGAGAAACATTGTTTATTATCTATTCGTTACAATAACGATATTATATTACATTACATCAAAAAAGAACAAAATTTATATAATTTACGTAATAAATTTTTTGATGTAAAAAATTATTTGAATTACCCATTTATAAAATAATTTATAAACAATTATATGACAATTTAATTATTAAAAATAAATAGAATAATACATTTTAAGATAAAATTAATTTCTGTTTTATAAATTTAAAGAATTTTTAGTACAAATATGTTTTTTCGCATGATTGTTAGACATATCTAAATTATTTAGAATTTAGATAACAAATTGCAATTTTTAATAATTTAATAATAATTGATTTGTTTATATACTTATCTTATACTTTTTAGCTATATACTTTTCACGTTTCAATAGTCAAACTCGAAGTCTAACCAAGTCTGATATTGCATGATTATTGCATAATTATTCTAATATAATTATATTTGTCTGTAATCTAAGATATCTATAATCTAAGAAACATATGATTTAGTAATGTACTAATTTAATAATTTAGTAACAATATCATAAACTAATAAATTAATGCATTTATATATATTGTTTATACATACATATATGTGTGTATATATATATATATATATATGTATATATATGATAAAATCAGTAATATTATAATCAGTGCATCATCCTGCATTGAATGGTTTCCTCTTTTAATGCGTCATAACTCTTATAATTCCCCTGTAGTCGATGCGAACATTTTTTTTAACAAGTGTTTTCCTGTTGTCTACTATTACTTCTTCCGATCAAATATATATCCGATAAATATATTAAAAAATTTTATCTTCCGATAAATATATTAAAAAATTTTTTTTCATTTATATCTATTTATAAAAAAAATAAAACAATATAAATAATAATTAATAATATCATATTATATAATAATATAGTATTTTATTATTTATTATTATTTTACTATTATTTTGTTGGAAAATGATTTTTTAATATTATACAAATTAAAATTTTCACTCGCCCTCTTCTCTTTTCACGCATTCTTTTAACTATGAAACGAAACTGCAATATTTGCAATTTTATAGCTAATATTTCTGAAAATATATTTTTGAAAATAAATATTTACAAATTATATTACATGTAACAATAAAAATATAAAAAATATGTTTCGATAAAAAGTTAGACATTCATTTAGTATCATATGTAGTAATAATAACAAACGGAAATTTTTAAATAAATATGAAAAATATTTAAAATTTCATCAGCAATAAATTTATTCAACTTCAAATAGTATTCTGGAATTTCATGTATTTTTACTAAAATCAATATCATATGAATGAATATTGAAAATTGATTAATATATTTTTTTCATACAATTTTCATTGAACAATAATAATAAATAATTTATATATTTTTTATTATGTGCAAATATAAATGATTAAATTTTTGTAATTTATAATATATGTGTAATTCAAAGTATATATATAAAATTGAATTGCCTGTATTGAATAAAATATAATACATAGAATTATTTTTACTTAACAATATATTGGTTGTTGTGTTCGATGCAGCATGGCGGACAGGAAGTAACTACTCGAAATTTTATGAAATGCTATTTAAGTAAAAATATTTGCATTAAATATAATATTTTTAATTTACTTAATAACTACAGTTACTAATATTATTTGTAATCTCTAATATTTATACATAAAGTTATAAGAATAACAATTTTCAAATTGCAATAGTTCAGATAGTTTGAATTAGTGATTCTACTGAACTATCGTTGTCGTCACTTCCGCGTTCACGACGTTGCCAAATCGACCATTATTTCATCTGCGAAAGAAAAAGTACTGCGGTGTAGTGTTATACTTGAGCTGTTTCGTGTCAGTTAAAAGTTAGTTGTGTTGTGCTGTGAAAGAATAAATTATGACAAATTTGATAAAAAATATAAAGCGACTGCCTTGGGCATTCGTTAAATAACACATACTCTTATACGAGGTGAATACCAGGCTGCTAATCAATCTTTACAAATAAAATCTACTGTGTTTTTTCCATGCAATAGGTAAACTAATATTTTCAGGAATGATGTGTTTTGATACATAAAATTAATTTGAATTAGCGATTGAAAAACTTCACTTTTTTATCACTTTATTGAATTCTTTTCTATTTTGCTCATCTCCGACATGTTTAAAAGCTGTTTTTAAACTTTTTTATATTAATATATTTTTATGTATATTATTTCCTCATTGAAATTATAAAAAGTCGTAGTTTGGCAACAGTTTATGAAAAAAAAATTATAATGGACTTTACTTTATTCATATACAACATATATTAACATATTATAACACTTATCAGGTGAAACAAAAAGTGATGTTTATTTATGAATATTTATATGATATTAATGTATTAAATTTATTATTAAATAATTTAAAAATTATACTTTTGATTACTATAAAAAGAATATCAGATATTTTACTTTTATTTCATATATTGATGTTTAGTCACTTGTTTCATACTATATTTTCTAATATTCTTATTAATTCTTATTAATTCTTATTAGTTTTTAATAATCTATTATTATCAAACAATAATATAAAATATTATATAAACTTGTTTAAATGTTAAAATTTTTAATTGAAAATTATCAAATATTTAATCAAATTAAAATATGCAAAATATGATACAAAACTCTCTTATCATTCATGATTTCGTAGAATCTATTTTAGATAAATTTGGGTTGTTTTTTAATAAAATTTTTCATTCATTCATTTGTAATATTAAATTATGTTTTTAATTTATTTATATATATATATATATGTATATGTGTATGTATGTGTATATTATATTAATATTGTTTAATTTTATATTTATTTAAATTTGTTCTTTTATTTTAGGTTTTTTTTATCTTATTTTTTTCTTATTTTCAAAAATTGTTTACCATAGAATAATACAATATCATATGTGTTTTAATACATTTTAATATAACTACATAGATTTTTTTATTATTAAACATATAATTTTTTAATCAAATCTATGAAATTTAAATAAATGAATAAAATAATTTAAACATATTTAAAAATGGTATTTAAATTATTATTTAAAACATTTTTTTATTTTAATAATCATAATTAAATTTTAAAATATGAGTTAACATAAAATATTTAATTTTTTTTAATATTTATTTATATTAATCAAAAAAATGATAAAAATATATTAAATAATATATTATATAATAGACATGAAAAATAATTATTAATATAAAGTTTGTAATTATAATTTTTAATTAAAAGAAGAATTTACAAAAATTGATTTTCATAAAAGTTTTGTCTAAAATAATCGTCCCATTTGATTGCTATTAAAAATTTTTTAGCATACTTTACAACAAGTCCCTTATTACAGAAGATTAGCTGATGTGAATTGAACACACCTTGAAACACAGAAAATTGAAAGAGAAAAACACTGAGAAAAAGAAAACATATATAATATGCAGCGGATGTGGTTTATAGAGAACAAAGAGGACGGGGAATACAAGCAGCAAGAGGAGCCACGTGAGACTAACTTCATCGAGGTGGCAACTGAACATACATCAGACATGAGGGGATCTAAAAGAGATTGGATTTTTAGAGTCCAAGTAATTAATAATAATTTTTTCACTATTTTAACTATATTGTATATTATAATTTTTTAGTACTTCTAATTTTTCTTATAAACTTATTTAATTAGGTACATAAAATAGAAAAAAATGAAGTTTTGTATGTAGTGGGTAATTTGCCTGAACTGGGTGCTTGGAATCACAATCAGGCAATTCAGTTGTCACAGGAACATGGCAGTCGGGATTCTCCTATACTTTTTGACAGTAATAGTAGTGGAGAATTTTATAGTGACGATGGACATGACAATGCTGGAGATAATTCATTTGGTGATATAGATGATGAGTAAGTATATTTTATGTATTTCATTCCAAATACAATAAAGTTTTATTGATAATATTTATATTAATATTAATATTAATATTTATATATGATCTATATTATATTTAATTATAATATATTTATTTCATTTAATATATTAAATATATGTATAAAATTTAATTATTGAAAATTATAGCATATATAAAATTTATAAATTTCAGAGGTGGAAGAATATTTTCACAAAAAGTTGCACTTCCCATTGATGCTGATGTAGAATTCCGATATTTTGTTGCTGTCATCTGTCATTCTAATGGTACTAAAAATTCGGCCAAGACTCTTATTATTCGTAGATGGGAGACTCATATGACACCACGCTTTATTAAGAAAAATAGTATGTAATCTAATATATAATTAATAATGAATTTAAAAGTAATATTTTTTATCATAAATTATAAAATTAAATAAAAAAATTTGTTATAGCACCTAGCAATTTTAGTAGTGACACATTGCCTGATCCAGACAAATTTGGTTATTATAATGGCTACTGTAAAATTGAACGAGGCTGGTTGACCGATGAAACTGTGATACAATTTAAGCTTTTTAATAATCCAATTAAGTTATGGAAAAATCGACTACAAAATAGAAAAGTTCACATTAAAGTACGTTTTTAATTAATCACATACTTGAAAATTGATATATGAAATTTGAAAAATTAAAAGTATTTTTTTAATTTAGATGACACCTGTAAATTTAATTAGACACAATTCTTTAGAATTGCAACAATTTGGTGGTGATTGTGTAGATGATAGTCTTTCTATGGATACGCAAGATATTATTGATCAACCTGCCTTTAGTATTACAGAAGTTGCGGTATGATGTCATTATATAATTATTATATAATTTTATATAATATTATTATAAAATATTATTATATATATAATTTTTTATATATCTTTTTGTGTATATATATATATATATATATATATATATATATATATTTGCTATCAAAATCAATTATCATATTTATTTTTGCAATAATATTATAATTATATAATACTAAATATGTTTTTAATTTTAGGTAATGAATGATGAAGAAGCTCGCTTCAAGATACAAGAACAATTTGGTCGAGCTTACAATGAAGACGAATTTATTATCTTCAATGTTGCAGTTCGATATCCTGAAACTATTGTAAGTAATCATATAAAATATCTCATTAAGAAATCATAATAAATACACAACTTGATGAATAACCATTGGTTGGTGTTTATTGCTTATAATTCTTATAATATTACATTATATATTTATCTAGGATAATTTTATTTCAAATCAACTTTCCTGTTTTTTATGGATAATTCTGCAGATGGAAATCATATCAAAAACATTAATTTTAATAATTTATTCATTAACTGTAGAAAAATTCAAATAATTTAAAAATAAAAAATACGTGATGTGATTTTCAATTCATTCTAAAATTAATGACAAAAGTACATCTTTATTCAAAATAGTAAATAAATAGCAAATAAATAAATACGGCAATAATAATGGCAAATAATAAAAATTAATCAAAATTATGAATATGGCAGAGCAATAAATGACGAACTATTGGTAATTCAGATAAGAAATTAGACACGCTAAAAATACGCATTGACCATACCATGTGAGTTTTCAGTAGACCACGAGTAGGCCGGCCACGTCTTCTTTCGCGACTTGTTCAAATTACTTGGTAAAAAATAATTAAACTTGTTCAGCAGCTATTGCCCTCCTTGGAAACCAGAAGCGATGTCACGCGCATTGGCCTGGAATGAAGACAACCGTCAGCTTTGTACAAAGCAAGATCTCTGGTGCAAATGATGATGCTAACATGCAATCTGATGTATCGATGCTAAGCATCGTCTACCACTTTACATCTGTGTCACATGACATCACACAGAGATATGATGGTTTTGATTGTCGTTAACCCTACCATACCTATCCTTAGGCTGATCTCTCATAAATCTGTAAATTTTTTCCAAATATATCATATTTAAAGTCTGTTCCAAATATATCTATCTAAAGTCTGGATTTTATAAGACAATTTATTTATTATATTATATTATTATACGAGATCGATTTATGCGAGTTACAGCCATCCTAAATAAACCTAAAAATTTAGAGATATCAACGCTGTCACACCTCATATCCATCTGTGTGCGTCGAAAATGGTGAGGCTCCCATCACTCCTATATCCTTTTAGTGTACTACTAATATTTTCTAGCTCTGACCAACTCTACTGTACCGTACGTGATACCGCTGCGCGGCTAGTACCAGACTAAGCTGTCAGAATCTTCTAAATCTGAATTACAAACTTTACAGACTTGATATCGAAATTTAATAATGAATGATCGGCAGGTGTTGCGGGATACGCGTCACCAGGCAGAGTACAGCATTTGGCAATTATTGGTCTGGTTCATTGCTAGATTATGTAGGAAATAAATTATCTTTGTTTTACTAGTAATTTGTTGCTCTTGCCTATAAATTACTTAAAACTGCCAAAAAATTGATAAAAGTTCGAAAGAACAAGATGTACAAATGTCTTTCATAATATAGTTTAATTCCTACGATTTTTAGTGATCAAGGATCGTTAATAATGTGCCATAAATTTTGATTATATTTATTAGTAATTTTCTTGTTTCTCAGATTAGAAAAATTCAGAAAAAAGTTTCTTCAAACCAATTGTCCTTGATCATTGGACTTAATTAATTGAAACAAGCTCTATAATGGATAAGCAAAAAAATATTGATGCAAGCATTTGGTGTTGTTATAAGTAATAATATTTTTCCGTATATACTGAATAGAGTGTTTTTTCAGGCTTATTTGGTGGACTACTACGTATACAGCTCAAGATGTTTTCCAGGAGAACCACCAAGTCATATCGGTTTCAGCTATATTTTACCTAGTACATTACAATCAAGCGTTGGGCTTCTAACAGTACCAATTACAAGCACAAAGCATAGACCAATTGGTATGATTTTTATTTTGGTTTTTCTTTTTATTTCGTTTTTTAATACTAAAAATCATTATCAATTACTATAAATAATTTTTCTTTTTTCTGCAGGACAACTTACATTAGAATATGTTGTGATAAAATCAATTCCAGATTATCCATGGGATATGAGTATTTCATATGCTAAACATTGGGAACAACGGTGGTCTGGCCTAGATGTAGGACATAGAGGATTAGGTACTTCTTTTCAAACAAAAAAGTATGTTAATATTTTTAAAATCATTAAAAATTTAAAATTTTGTTAAAATTATTTTGAATGCTAAAGTTCATATTTTTATTTATCTGTCTATTCACAGCTGTGCTAATGTGCGTGAAAATACAATAGCTTCTTTAAAGACTGCATCATATCATGGAGCTGATATGGTTGAATTTGATGTTCAATTATCTAAAGATCACATACCGGTTATTTACCACGATTTTTATGTGTCTATTTCATTAAAACGCAAGAAACAAATAGAAGCTATGGATATGCTAGAAATACCTGTTAAAGATCTTACATTAGAACAACTACATTTATTGAAGGTAATTTTAAATATGAACATATATATATGATTTCTAAAATATGTATTTAAATTTGAATGATATTATTTTCATTCATATCATTGTTTCATAATTATAATTACAAATTTCAATTACATTTACAATTTAATGTATTTTATTTTTTCTTTTATTATAAAATATTTATATTGCGTAAACATACGAAAAAAGTTAAAAGATTTTTTTTAGTTATAAAAATATATAAATGATACAAAAAAATATTTTAAATTATATATCAAGAAATAAGTATTAATTTCATGTAAAAAGTGTTAATCAAGAATTATTATATATTTTTAATTACTTAATAATCTTTTAAAAAATTAATAGGATTCATAGTTCATCTAACAATTTTCATTTATCATTAACCAATAAAATGCAGCTTCTTAATAATGCTACGCGTGTTAATATTGCTTTTTATGTCCTTTTTTGTATTAAAGGAAAAATCAATCACTTCAAGGATTGTATCGTATGTAGATACACAGACATGAAATCATGAATTTATAGGTGTAACATACCTATTCGTATTTGTCTCTTTTTAATATTCAACAGGATTTTTATTACCCGGGGGACTCGTTGGGTAAGGTGCTGTATTTCGTTGATAAAGCTGAGCAGGGGGTTAACCAACTGGTGAGCTTTCATACCGCTTGCGCCGCCTAACTCGTCGTCAAAATGTATAACCAATTAATTATTTAAAAAACTCGATGCATGCTATTTAAAATTTATTCTAAAATCAATTAAAATTAATTTTTAAAATCATATCATCGTGTCACAATATCGTACATTATATGCTTTAATTAAAAGCTAAAAGCTTTATCTTATTATAATATTATAAGTTATTAAAGTAATCCAATTAAAAAATACTTTTTATCAATATAATATCACCAAACGATCTCTTGCAAAGATGCTTTAAAGATCTTGAAGATCATTTTTAATAATCTTTCACCAGTTTTATTTCCCTCTGACTTCATATATTTCGCACAAGCGCGAAATTCTTCATCGAAAAATGTATACACATTATAAAAAAACATATTATCACAGCATGTGAATAATATCATGAAAGGCATGATATTACTTTTAATATATTCACATGACTTCAGAGTGTTTGCTTTTGTTTGGCTTCAAAAAATCTCTCATATCAAATATCGACAACATTTATGATCTAACAGAGTTTCGTTGACGGAATGATTTATTTTATTTATTTTTTATTAAATACATTTTTTTTACAGGTGTATCATGTGGCTGAAGGTCGAGAAAAAAATCCAAGATTTTTTGATGAAGATTTAGAAGATCATCAACCTTTTCCTACCCTTCAAACTGTACTTCAAGAATTAGAACAACATGTTGGCTGTAATATCGAAATTAAATGGACTATGCAATTAAAGGTAAAAATAATAAGTTTATATACTTATTTTGTATGTTTATTATTTTTTTATGGAAATTGTATATATATATATATATATATGTATACAGGATGGTACATTCGAGCTTAATCATCCTTTCGATCTTAATATGTATTTGGACATTATATTGAAAGTCGTTCTAGAATATGGAGGAGATAGGAAAATTGTTTTTTCATCATTCAATCCAGATATTTGTGCCATGATTCGTCTTAAGCAAAATAAGTACCCAGTAGTATTTTTAACACAAGGTGTAACTTCAAAGTATCCTACTTATCATGATCCGAGATGTCAAACGATACCAATGGCTGTTAGACATGCATTAGCAGCTGATATTTTAGGAATTAATGTTCATACTGAAGATATTCTTAGAGATCCCTCACAAGTCAAATTTGTAAAGGATGCTGGATTAATTATTTTTTGTTGGGGAGATGATAATAATGATAAAGATACAATTCAACATTTAAAGAAACTTGGCTTGCATGCAGTTATTTATGACAAGTAAACAATGTTTAAAATTTTATTTTTGTATAAATAAATAAAAATATATATATAATAATTATTTAATATTTTGTATAGAATTGATGAATATAATGCAAAAGAAGTCAAGGAAAGTATATTTCTAGTTGATGCAAGAGAAAATCAAAAGGCACTAATTGCTTTAGCACAATGTAATCAGAGTTGTGCACCTCAACCTCAAATTACTAATTCTCTAAATTCAGAAAAGGTTAGTAATAATTTTTATGAATATCAATATTATATTTGGGGAAGAAGTTAATCTTCAATATTAAAAAAAACAATATAATTCAATTCATTTTAGGATTATTATATGGACATTGATAAATCACGAAATATGATCACAACTACATCAACTACAACTTCATTTGCATCTTTTGGTAAGAATAGTATTGGTGACGATAATAATATATATCCAATATCAAGCATTAAATTATCAAGTACATGTGATCATCAGGAGAGCAAAGAGATCAGTGAAATGACGAAAGATTTTAGCGTTTGTGCAAAGTCCTTCGGCCACTCGGTAAAAGCAAAAAGTATCTCAGACTTAGTTTGCGGTCAAACGACAACATTATCAGAGATCTATGGAGAGGATGATACTGCGAAAGACTGTCTTTGATGTTTCTCTTTTAAGAAGCCGTTTATGTCATGGTTCTGATTCAGAAAACACTGCTTAGAAAAGACCACAAGAGGAAAGAAAAAGTCGAAGAAAATGTTTTGTAACTTGTAATTTACTATAATATTTACACCAAAGGGGTTAAACAATTTTAGTTTCCCTAACAGTCCTAGGATCCATAACATTGGATCATCTTAACGGCCATTATGGAATATATTTATATATTAATGCAAAAGAAAGACGACTGATTGTATTTTTCATATCGTTTTATCATTCCTACAATCAGTCAATTTCATATTATGTCTTACTTAAAATTTTATATAATGGCCTTTTTTTTTAATACTGATAAAATCCAATGGCTGTAGAAAAAGATGTTTATTTCTGTTACTCTGCCTGTGGCAGATGAATACAGAAATTGCAAGTTTTTAGTACAAATATTCTCAATATTTTCATTTAGTTCATAAAAAGAAGTCACCCCTCTCATTTTTTCTTTTAATTGTATACTAATTTCAAAAAATGAAAATTGACACAAATATCTATATAATATAACAAATATATAACATCATAAATATATATATTTTCTCTTTTTTAGTAAATTATCAAAAACAAAAAAAAATTAAAAAAAAAATGCGATTTGTTTTTCGACAGTTTGAAATATTGATAAAAGCTGTGAAGTAATTATTATGTCATATTCACTTATTTATGTTTCAAATTATTTTTAATACAGCATTAGAAATTGAATGAATCATGAAAAAAGAATTGTGTGTAAAATTAATATAATTATAAAAAAAGTCGCTTTTTCCATATTTATAATAATATGGTGATTGTTACAATTTATTCATCTATGTATGATAGTTACCTTAAAAAATTAAAAATCGATTTTCTTTGATATAAATAAGTACACAATTGTGAAATTAACAAATTTTTAAAATCATTTATTTGCTTTATAGATTTTTTCTGTTCAAATTCTAATACCTGATTAACTTTTTAATAAACTGCATCAGTGACAAAATAAATATGTAATACGCGAATATCTTTTCAAAGTTATTGAACAGAGAAGATAATTTATACCGTTATACCGCATTGGTAGTATGCTATACAACTAAAGAGAGCGATTGTATCAATCGTTATGATTCTGGCAATATACAGAATATCTGTTGATGGTTTAGAGAAGTATACCACAGATATGTTATGGGATCATATATGTAAATGCACACATATAGTGCATTAAGGGGGGTGGTTACTGATCTTTTCTATTGTCATAGAGGCTATGCATTATAATAAACCAGTTGATAGATATAAATCGGTTCGATAAGTTTATAATTAAAATATATTGATAGAACTTTGCAAATTCTGACACGCATAAGTTAATACATTATAGTCTTCAAGTGTATAATATGATAACATCATATATATTTCAGATTTCTAATTATGTGTCTGTTTTTATCTCTCCCTATTAAACAATAATTTGAATATACAACGACTAATTATAAATATAATAATTAATTGGTTATATAATTATTATATAAAAATTTTCATACATATATAAACATTAAAAAAACTAATAAGATATAATATTTTTGCATTTACATTTGAAGTTTTAATTTCATTATTGAAAGTACCTAATTTGAAGATAAATATTAAATGTAATATATAATTAACACATTATGGATTATTTTTTACTATATTTGAGATTTACCAAGTAAATTTTAAATACATTCTAATATAATAGATAAAAGTAAAAACAAGTTTATTTTTTTTATTCAAAATATTATATTAACATAAGTTAACAAAAAATGTTTTAATTTTATTTGAATTATTTATTAATATTATTTTAAAAGATTAGCTATCATATATTATTTATTATTTTAAATAATATTTTAAGTTTTTAACTAACTTATTCTATTTGTAAAAAATATAAAGTAATAGTATCTCACATTCGTAAATAGTATATCTTAATTAAATGCAAAAAAATACAATGTCAAAAATATGACCATAATGTGATAATATTAATATTAACTTTTAAATTAAAAAATATTTTACAATATAAATTATTTAAATGTAAATGCAATTGCTGTAATAATATTTATTTTTTGAATAAATTTAAAAAAAATAAATTGAATATTTATAATAAATATTCATAAAGAATATATTGATTTTCAAGTATGGAAGTTTGACTAAATTTTTCAATTTATTATTTAATAAATCTTATTAAAAAGATTATCCTCATTCCTATAAGTCACTCCTTAAAGTATTTATTAAATTTAGTAGAAAAAATTATATATAAAAAATATAAAAAATCAATAACTTTTGGCATATTCGCATTTATATGTATATGTGTATAAATATATTTTAATTTAATTTTTTTTTTATAATTTTTGAATGAAATTCTAACTATATTCTTTATAAAATTACAAGAAATACAATAATTTTAGTTTAAAAATTAAATAATTAAACATTTTTTTTAAAATTAATGAAAATAAATTAATTTATATGTTTATAGTATAGTTTGAAGTTTTATTATTTTTTTTAATGTTTTATTATAGTCCTTTTAATTCAATGATTTATTAAACAAAAAAAATTTTTGTAATATCTCAAAATTGTAAAAAATAGACGTGTAAAAATTGTAAAAAAAAAATTTGTTTTTATAGCAATTATAAATTACTTGATTAACATCATAAGTTGAATATTAAGCCTATAATGGAAAGTGATTTTATATGGCGTTTTTTTTCCAATCAGTGTCCCTGGAAACTTTCGAATATTGAGACCGCGTTCGAAATGAAGGGAATTTAATGGCGGTTGAAGAGCCCCCACCCTGACCTCGTATGCAGAGACAGTCAAGGTGTCAACAGGCGAGGCCGAACAGAGTTTACGTGATAATTCTTGTCTGTTCATATTTGCAGATTTATTTTATCACTTATCCTTTTGTATTAGCAATATTTAAGTCGTGATAATCAAGATATATATTTTCATAATAACTGGTGTTCAGAGAATGCAACTGTTCAAAGTATAGCATGGTACAAATTTTTCTGACGTGTATATGTATATACGTACATAATGTTTTGATTCAATCGCAGCTGAAGTTTTATCGTATCTATTTAGTTAAAGAATGTTTCTTGATTTTGTTTCATTGATAAAAATTATAGTGTTTTGTCGTCTCGTTACTTATTGTTGCAAGTTTTATAGTAGTGTATTTATAAATTAATTTGTTATAAATTTTTTTTATAACTGATTAATGTTCTAGTCAGGAACGATATGTTTGACGCTTGAATGATTATTGTACAACGTGATTGTGACAAGGCATACTTGAATACTATTGCTGTGATTTAAAATTATTTGTAATGCAGAACTAATAATACTGGTTGATACATGTTTTTATAAACTGCTATGGATAAAAAGATTTTATTGCATACTAATAAGATGATTTTATTCATTTTCATTTTTTATTATTATTTTTATATATGAATAAATAAAAATATATTATGATTTTTCTATATTTATTACATAAAATATAATTGAAAATTTTAATCCATAATTTAATTAAAAAATCCATTTAATTAAAAAAATCCATATTTATTTGTTTTTATTTTAAAAATTAATTATGTTATTATCATTATGTAATAATAATAAATTGTTTTTATAAAATATTATTATAACTATCTCATAAGATATTAAAATTTAATAAATAATATTAAATAATTAATAATAAATTTCTTATGATAATTATTGAAATAACAAAAAAATTTGCTTTTTCAGATATGACTCTTTGTGCTTGTAATATAATTGCTCACAAAACAATCCAATAAACATGGATGATGAGTTTTATTTTATCAAACAGCAGTGAGGCGAATATACTGTAATGGGGTGGGTTTTGTCCACCATAATATGGATTACTATATGGAGTTGCCTCTTGCGGGGCTTAGAATTAGCTCCACAGACATCTCCAAAACAAATTCCGTGTGATAAAACAAGAAAAGTTTTTACTGATTCTTGGGGAATTATTAGTGATGGACCATTGGGCTCAAATTATACTCAAGATTCTCATTGTGAATGGCTTATAAAAGGTAAAAAATCTTATACATTACAATATATCTTATAAATAAATCTTACAATAATTTTTTTTATTCTTTATAATTAATTAATTAATTTATATATTTTACAGCAAATAATAGTCGACAATTTATTACTTTAAGTTTTCGTACAATGGGAACAGAATGTAGCTATGATTATGTTTTTGTTTATGATGGAGATTCTTTCCGATCTCCTCTTTTAGGCAGTTTCAGTGGTAAAACTGAACCACAACAAGTAACATCATCATCTGGCTATGTATGTGAATATGAAATTCTAATAAACTAATTCTAATAAACTTATCTAATAATATATATAAATTATTAAAAAATTGTGATAACTATATTTTTTAAATATTTTTTTTATAGATGTTAATACTATTGTACAGTGATACAAACTATGTTTTGGATGGTTTCCATGCAGAATTTTCAGTTACAAATTGTTCAAACAATTGTACAAATCATGGCAAATGTATTGATAATACATGCTTTTGTGAGGATGATTGGGGTGGACGAGATTGTTCTAGAGCTCTTTGTCCAAATAATTGCAGTTATAGTGGAAAATGTGATTTAAAACGATGTCACTGTCAAAATGGATATTCAGGACAATCTTGTTCATTACATAAAATGCATCCTGAAGGCAACAAGTATGTTATGGAATATATTATTACATTAAATATAATTATTATTTATTAATTATTAAATATGATAAATAGATGGCACTGGCTTTCTCATTCAGAAGGTGGATTAAGACCACGGGCAGCACATACTGCAGTTTATATAAAAGAAACTGATTCTCTTTATATTTTTGGTGGCTATGATCTCAATTATATACTTGATAATTTGGAAGTGTATCGATTTAATATAAGTCAATGGGAAGATGAATATGGTAATGAATTAGGTAAGAAGAAAGCACAAAGTAATTCATTATAACAGATATATATATAAAAAGAGAGAGTATGTGTGTGTGTATATATTTTAATATATATTATATTATAAAATTATTATGTATATTTCTTTAAAACAGAAGGCATCTCATCTGCAGAACATTTAGATCCTATACTTCTTGCTCTTGAATTAAAAGGAACAAATGCAGATGAAAAAGAATTATATGGTCTTCGTACTTCGTCTTTCATATGGAAATTGCTTTCTGGTATTAAAGATAATAATAATACCTTTAATTCACGTAATCTTGCAAATGTAGAAAAAAGATATGGCTGGTCAGAATTTAGAATTGGAGATCATAATGATCGTGAAAAAAAAATTCATGAAACTAAAGATAATGAAACTAGTAGAAGTACAATTAGAATAGAAAGAAATGATGATTTTAGAAAAAAACATTCTAGACATACTAGACCTCGATATGCACAAACTACAAGGTAAGAATAAAATATATGATATAATTACTTAATGATGATTAATTTGATGTTAATATTTTTTTTATTAATTTAATATTATTAGTAGACATCGTAGAAATCTTGAAAACCTAAATTTCTATAAGAAATTTCATACTTCAAATATAAAAAGTGATATATTAAATTGGGAAGAGGAAATTGCAGAAGATTCTATTGGAGACAATATTTATGTTCAAGAACCTAAAGTAAGAGACGAATTATTTAAAGATGAATCTACTAAATCATCAATTGATAAATTACCTAAACCAAGTCCGCGATATGGCCATGCTGCTTGTAGATATGATGGTCAGTTACATCCATTTGAAATATTTAAAATAATAATAATATTATTATTATTATAATTTATAACTTAATAATTTATACATTAATAGGTGGTTTTGTTATATATGGTGGAAAAGTACAAGATGGTTCTTTATCTAATGAATTATGGTATTACAATGTTAATACACGTTCCTGGACATTAAGAGCAAAAAATTCACCATTTTATCCTCCACAATTAACAAGACATACACTTACTTTAGCAAATAATTACATTTATCTTTTTGGTGGTAGTACAGTTGATGGTGAATTTTCATCAAATTTATATAAGATTAAATTGAATTTATGTAAGTTTATATAATTCAATATGTTTATTATATTTTAATTTTATCATAATCAAAATATTTTATATAAATTTGTTCCAATTCAAGCTGATCCTACAGCAACTACAGAAAAATGGAAAGAAGTACATCCTCGAGGAGGTAAAGAATTAGATGTACGTGTAGTTGCACATTCAACTGTATATCATGAAGCTACTAATTCTTTATTAATTTATGGAGGAGTAGTAGCCAGTGTAGCACGATTTAGTAAATTATCAGATAGAATGTTTGTATTTCAACTTGACAGAAAAGTTTGGTCTGAAATTCATTATCCAAGAGCACATTTAAGAGATACTTATGTTCCAAGAGAACGAGCATTTCATACCTGTAATATTATAGGTAATAACTATTTATTATAATTTTTATGAAAAAAATGATTAAATGTATTAAATTTCAATTATATTATTAACAAAATCTTAATAATTTATATTAAAAAATTTTACAGGAAATTACTTAGTTGTATTTGGTGGATATTCTCATAGACATAATAAAGAAGAAATATGTTATGATAATCAGATGTATCTTTATCATTTAGGCTGTCACGCTTGGGTAAGCCATGATGTATTAGGTTTAAATGATAAAGGTAAATCGAAATTTCAACATTTAAAATAAAGTTGTGTAAAATTTTAGTTGCTTTTGTTTTAAAACATTTATCGTGATATCTAGACTCTCGTTATCCAAAACAACAGGGAGTATTTGCACATGCAGCAGATGTACGGAATGGAAATACGTTGTTATTAGTTGGTGGTTATCATGGAAATGTAAATGCTGATTTACTTGCATATACATTACCACCAATGCTTGCTCCAGGAGATGAAGATAATATAGAACCTGAGCAAATTTGTTCAAGACATAAAAGTTTGATGGAATGTACAGCTAATCCAGAATGTGGTTGGTGTTCGGCAGACGAGGTATCTTCTTAATATATATATAAAATATTCATATTATTCGTTGAATATTAAAAATCAATTAATATTAAAAATTTTTATTTTATTTTAGATATGTTACGGTAGGACTATTGGTAGTAATTGTACAACAAATCTTCAAACGACGCGTTGTTTAGGTGTTTGTCCTGCGCTTGGAGATTGTCATTCTTGTTTAATACATGGTCAACCTGGTGGAGGATGGGGTACAACTGCACGTGGAAAAAAGTCTGTGTCTAATAAATTAAATCGCGGAACTTGTACTTGGTGTGTTCAAAATGCACGTTGTCATCATAAAGATGATAATTATGGTGTTTGTGGACTTCGAGATGATACACTATCTCAAATACCAGGATGGTGGGGATCGAAAGGTACAGAAATTATAAAAGTTGAAGAATGTCGGGAAATGGATAAAAGACCAGGATTAACATTTTTAAAATATAAACCTCCAGTAAATTTTACTCAACCTGATTCAGTTACGATAGTTAATGCTACTACAGTAGATTTTAGTGTTCCATCCATGCAAGGAGCAAAAACAGAGTCAGCACTTGGTGGAGAAATGATTGCTAGATTAATTGGTTTTCTTAGACCACCTCAAGATTTTTGGGATAGCACAGTAGAACATTTGAAAATTTGTGTTAGTTACAATAGTGCAACATTACATGTATCAAGAAGTGATGATCCTCAAGAATTGGTAAATTGATTTCCATTTTTCAATCAATTTAACTATTTAAAATATATATTATATATTATATAAATTATTGTATATTAAATATTTAAGTATTTAATATATTATGTTATTAATTCTTTCATTAAATTAATTCATTAATTCTTTAACAAATATAATAAGAAGTTAATCTTTATTATAATTATATTTCCTAATTTTTTTTTAGGAATTAGTTGCAAATTTAACTGCTGAGACATCGCAATGTATTTCAACAAAATGGCCAGATGGACATCAAATGATGTTATTACCAGGTCGATATTTATTAGATTTCGAATCAAAAAGAATGGTTACTACCAATAGTTATGCATATGCTAGCAAAATGGAAATTACTCATAACAAAAAAACTGAGAATCCAAAAGTATTTACATTTGAATATCTCGAACCATTTCAAAACGGTTCTTGTCATCAATATAAAAACTGCCTTCATTGTTTAACTGATTCTTCATGCGGTTGGTGCGATATTATTAATAAATGTCTTTCACGTTCAATTAACGAAACAGAAAGCTGTATAGCTAATGTAGAATGGGATGAAGATGGGAATCCTATTCGCGAATGGCATTATTTAACTATAACTCCTTCAGCTTGTGCTAATTGTTCTAATTATATATCATGTGAATCTTGTGTTGGTAGTAATTTGTGTGAATGGTGGACAGAAGAAGCTCGTTGCGCAAGAATAGGTAGATTACCTAATGCAGTTATTAGTTTTGATCAATGTCCAATTCCATGTAGACAACGTTCAAATTGCACACAATGTTTAGATGAGCGTGGAAGATGTGTTTGGTGTGAGGCCACACAGGAATGTTTTTCTTTCTCAGTATATACATCTGAATATCAATTTGGTTTATGTCGAGAATGGATGGATCAGGCTGGTTTAATGGGAGTAACATCAAGGTCAGGATCATCTTTAACAGGCAATGATCAATGCAAAAGTTGTACTCGACACACAAATTGTTCTAGCTGTTTACATTCATTAAGTTGTGGATGGTGTTACAGTTTAGAAAATCCTATTATAGGAGCATGTGTTCAAGGAGATTTCAATCAACCACATGTCAATTGTAGTTTAATTATCAATGAATATCAAAATACAACCTTAGAGATCGACGAATCAGGTTGGGCATATGCTCAATGTCCAGATGTTGACGAATGTGACTTAGGTTTACACGATTGTCATCTTAATGCAGTATGCACAAATACTCATGGTAGTTTTAGCTGTCAATGTAAAAGAGGTTTTAATGGAGATGGCAAAGAAAATTGTACTAAGACTTGTTATGAAAAATGTGTTAATGGTTATTGTAGTGAAGCTCCTGATTATAAATGTGAATGCAATTTAGGATGGACAGGACCAGATTGTAGAACAAATTGTGGTTGTTATAATCACTCTACTTGCATACAAGGACCAGGTATTTGTGATAAATGTCAAGATTGGACTACTGGTACATATTGCGAAGAATGTAAGGCAGGCAGTTATGGTAATGCTACAACACCTCTTGGATGCAAAAAATGCAATTGTAATGAACATGGAGATAAAGACCTAGGAATCTGCAATCGACAAACTGGTGTATGTTTTTGTCGTGATAATACGCAAGGGGATATGTGTCAACGTTGTAAGAAAGGTTATTACGGCGATCCAAGAGATGGCGGAATGTGCTATTATAGTTGTATGTCCCGAGGAATGCTTGGGGGAGAAGGAAATGGCAAACAAGGTCTTGGCAGCAGACACTCACAATTATCATTATGGGAAAGTCATTTTGGAGATTCTCCAACAAGAGAGTGTCTTTGGATAGTTAGTCCAAAAACAGATCTTTCATCAGACAACATGCTCTCAGGAATACAAAATGTAATACAATTTACTATACATGATGATATTAATGTTAGTTGTCAAGAAAATAGTGTTTATGTATATGATGGACTTCCCGAATTTGTTTCATCAGTGACTAGTCATCAGAGTCAACTTTTAGGTGTTTATTGTACAGAAAGTACAGATTATCCCGTTACTGTAGAAGCTAAATCAGGATTTCTTACTGTTCATTATAAACAATTGGATGAAGTAGAGGGCTTCAATGCAAGTTATTTAATAATGACTTGTAATAATTGTCCCGGAAATCGGGAATGTCGAAATGGTAATTGCTTATGTAAAGCTGGTTTTGTAGGAATCAATTGCAATATTGAAATATGTCCTAATAATTGCACTTCAACTAAGAAACAAGGAATTTGCGATAAAGGTTATGGCCGTTGTGTCTGTATACCTGGTTATGGAGGACGTGATTGCTCAATTAAGATTAAAGAACATCAATTAATTTTTACCGAATTGTTTAACTCAGAATATTTAGCTGATCATTTGGATCATCTGAGGAAAACTTTACCACGATTTGGTCATACATTGGTTGCTGATAGAAGGGGTAGTTTATGGATGTTTGGAGGCTATTCTCTTAGTCATGGACCTCTAAATGATATTAGACTTTTTGATACTAAAAATAACACATGGATGCCTATTACTGTAGAATCTACTTCAAAGGCCTCTATGCCTCAAGGTAGATACTTCCATGCAACTGAAATAGTTCATAGTAAACAACAAATATATGTTTATGGTGGTTTGACAATGAAACAAGAAGATATTCAAGGTTTATCAAATAACACTCTTAGCGATTTTTGGAAATTTAGTCTACAAAATCAAAGATGGATGCAAATCATACAAGATAAATTTAAAAAAGAACCACCATCTTTAGCTGGACATACATTAACTCTTCGTAGAAATGGAGAATCAGAAAGTCTAATATTAATTGGAGGATTCAGTCCTAAGTATGGTTATCTTGACACAGTATGGGAATTCAATTTAGAAACAGAAGCTTGGGATACAATAAATACAATTGGAAATGGACCATTAGGAGTATATGGCCATTCAACTGTATATCATAGCAAGTCTGATAGTTTTTATATTTTCGGTGGATACACTTATGCAATAAATCGAACATTTATTTCTAATAAATTATACGCATTGAATTATAAAACTCGTATGTGGTCTGTACTTCCTCCATTTGATGATGATCTCACTGATGGAAGTAGTTTGGTAAGCAATATTTTTTTAATTAATTAAAAAATTTGAATCATTTAATTTTTTTTAAGTCATGATCGATTATAATATTTTGTTATAGCCACAAGCTAGATTTCTTCATTCTGCTGTTACCACTGATGAATATATGGTGATATTTGGTGGTCGTCAAAATCCACATAATACTTCGGATTCATTGATTGCTTATAAATATTCATGTAATTTATGGATTCGTTTAATAACAAAAGATATGGAAGTTATTGGATATCCACCACCTCCAGCATATGCTCATGCAATGACTCATGCTGATCCAGAATCTAATGCTGTATATGTAGTTGGTGGTTTTGATGGTGGAATTAAAAGTCACGTCACTCTTATAAATATACCGGAAGATTTGTGTAATCTTTGGACAGATAAAATAACTTGCAGAAAATATTTTGGATGTTCTTTTTGTTCTGTTATTACAATTAGTGGAAATAATGCTTCATTTTGTTTTTCTAATGAAATATCAATTAATAAGGATGATAGGTAAATTCTAATATTTAATAAATATTTTTTTAAACATATTTATAAATATTTCTAAATATATTTAAAAAAATATTTTAGATGTGATATTAATGTTACTCAAGCTCAACGATCAAATGGAATCTTTTGTAATTTAGAATGGATGATGAGTAGGAAATGCCAAAATTTTAAAACTTGTACAGAATGTTTAGCAGAATGGCCATATTATAAAAGTGAAGAACCAGTGTGTAAATGGTGTACAAACTGTCCAAATGGAAAGTGTATACCATCTGAGAAAGATTGCGACGAATTAAATAAATGCAGTATTAGACAAATATCGGTAACAGATGTAAATCAATGTGGAGAACGTCAATGTCCAGCAAGTGATTGCGAGAAATGTAATAATCTTGAAGGTTGTGTGTGGACAAGGCAGGTTTTGAAAACTTGTGAGTTAAAAAATTATTCAAAGAATATGTAAATATATATAATAATTTTTAGACAATTTTTAATAATTTTTTAAAATATTTGTAGCTGAATTGGGACTTGCAGTAACAGGAGAACCTGTCTATGATTGGAATTGTGTACCAGAACATATTTTTGAAAGATCAAGTATTAAAATGGGAAGTACGCAATGTGAAAAACGATGTGGTGATCATAAGGACTGTAAAAACTGTCTAAAAGGTACAGGAGCCGAAGGTGGTTGGCGAGAATGTAGATGGTCAACGCAACTTAATGAAGTAAATACATAATTTTAAAAAAATAAGTATATATATGTGCGTGCGTGCGTTCATGCGAGAGAGAGAGAGAGAGAGAGGAGAGAGAAATTAAAATTTTTTTCAATTTATTAATAAATTTTAGTGTATTTCTCCATCATATCAACCTCTGTACTGTGCTGGCGGTGTATGTGGTTTGGTATTACGTAGTTCTGATATGGATCATTGTCCTGAACCATGTTCAGTTTTTAAACAATGCAGTACATGTTTAAAACATTCACATTGTGGTTGGTGTTCTTTTGATTCAGCTAATATAACTGGTCAAGGAATATGTACAGAAGGTTCATTAGAAGCACCAGCAGATCATCCAGCTGGTGGAACATGTGAAATGTTATATTATCAACAATTACCCACAGTTGAACTAAGTAAGGAAATCTAATATGTAATATATAATGATATAATGATTCGAATATTATTGATGTCAGTTTTTTTAATTTTATTTTTTTAATTTTATTAATACTAATATATAAAGATTATAATATTTGTAACTATATTATTTCTATTTGTATTTAGAGTTTCTAGAAATCTCAGATAATGTTACAATGTCAATTCCAAATGTGATGTCGAAACCAATATTTTCTTGGCATTATGTGCGATGCCCACCAGAAAATGAATGTACGAATGGCCACCATACATGTTCCACAAAAAGTGAAAAATGTTTTGATTTAGAAGAAGGATTTGAATGCATGTGTGGCGACGGATATAAAACTGAAACGTAATTTTTATCAAAATATTTTTCTTTTTATTACTTATATATTATATATATATTATTTTATTAATAAAGAAACAATTCATTAATTATTTTATATTTATTTCAGTCCATCATCATTTAATGAATTTGGAAGGTGAGATTCAAATTTTGAGCTATTTATTTATATATATTATTTATTAAATATTTTTAATATTAAGTACATATAATTTATTTTGTTCTTAGAAAAATTTGCGTTCCAATGTGTACACAAGGTTGTGTTAGAGGAACATGCATAGAACCAAATATTTGTCGTTGTGACTTCGGTTATGTAGGTGCCAATTGTTCCATTCAGTGCCAATGTAATGGTCATAGTAATTGTGCAGGCCCAGATAAATTAGACGTTTGTTTAGAATGTCATAATAATACAATGGGACCACAATGTGACAAATGTAGACCTTTATTTGTTGGAAATCCAGCAGATAATGGTCAATGTGTACCATGTCTTGAATATTGCAATGGACATACTCGAATATGTATTAATGAAAGCATGACTGTACCGGTAATTTATATATTAAAAGTATAATTGAAGATAAAAAAATCTTATTTTTTTTAAATAAAATAAATAAAAAATAATATAATTTTTTTAGGATCCAAATTCAATTGAAAAAATGTCTATAGAATTACTAGAAAAACAATTAGTCGAAGGCCCTGTAGCTAAAGCCAAATGTGTAAATTGTGGAAATAATACAAGAGGTGACAAATGTGGTGAATGTATGACTGGTTATTTCAGAGGAACAGAAGATCTTCGTGATATATGTCGATCGTTAGTATTATTATATCAATATTTTTATTTATGTATATTTATATTATATATGTGTACTATATATGTTATTAAATGTCTTCTATATTATTAAAAGTTTATTATTTCTAGTTGTCAATGCCATGGACATGGATTCACTTGTGATCCAGTAACAGGAGAAAAATGTAATTGTGGTAATAATACAGAAAGTGATCCAACTTGTACTAGTGGACCTATAAAAAGTACAAATACTGGT
Organism: Apis laboriosa; assembly: GCF_014066325.1. NCBI lineage: Eukaryota > Metazoa > Arthropoda > Insecta > Hymenoptera > Apidae > Apis > Apis laboriosa. The sequence continues at coordinate 4,938,196 of NW_025222279.1, forward strand.
AGTTCACCATGTTGGATGGTACAATGTAGTAAATGTAAAGAAAATTATGCTGGGACACCAACAATGGGTCATCAATGTTATAAAACTGTAACTGTTGACAACAAAATGTGCTTTGATTCTAAATTAATAGGTGAATTATTTAACATATTTATATCATTTATTATATCGTATATAAATATATTTATTATTATATTATATTATTTTATATTAATTTTCTTCAAAAAATTATATTATAGTTTAGAATTATACATATATTTTGATCAAATATTACTTTCCTTAAATTGCATCTTTCTATTATGTCAGGAGGATCTTATGGTTCGTAACTCCTCCATTGTTAAATTATATATTTTTTTTCTTTTTTCATTAATTTTTGTTCATTTATATGAAAACTTATTATTTTCACTAATTACAGATGAGTGTAAAATGAAACCAAAACCATTGAATCCCGGTCAAACGGTATTTTACATGGTACAACCTCGTTTTATGAATGTTGATATTAGAGTTATGGTGGATGTTACACAAGGGGCTTTAGATCTATTTCTTAGCCCTCGAGATGATTCTTTTGTTGTTACATTAAATTCAACAACAGGATATCAAGATGTAAGAGTTTTATATGCTTTTTTTTTATTTATAAAGCATTGAATATTAAATATTTTCTGAATTAAATTATATCTTCAGGTTGAACTGGACAGTAGATTTATGTGGCGAAAAAATTCACATAATATGTGGTTAGATGAACAGACTCGTAGTCAAATGAGATTAGTCGAATTCCAACCTCATAATAGTTTTTCATTTGCTTTAAATGGCACTACAACCGAACCGACTTGGAATACTGGTCCTCAGTATATTGTAATGGAAAGATATGCAGAAGGTTTAGCTACATTTTTAACAATCGAGAATAGAAATACATTCTTGGTAGTTAGAAATCTTACGAATCGGTTAGTGTTGACATTACCACAAGACAAACATGAACTTCATGAAACAAAATTTCACATCGCGTTAAGAGCGATTGATCCTGTGCATCCAGAAATTAGTGGTCGAGCTGCTTACGGAATGATTTTCTTTCGACAGGATCAACTTCATATTGATTTGTTTGTCTTTTTCTCCGTATTCTTCTCTTGTTTCTTTTTATTTTTAGCCGGTTGTGTAGTTGCATGGAAAACGAAACAAGCAGCGGATGTTCGAAGAGCACGGAGAAGACATGTTGTCGAAATGTTGCATATGGCTAAAAGACCTTTCGCATCAGCTACTATCATTTACGATCGAGATGGTAATGACTGTAATCCAAGCTCGCCTCAGCGAAAAAGCAGACGTAATAAATTAGTCAGTTTTCATAATGATGTTAGACCTGTAGCAGTTGAACCTACTGATGATGGAGTTGCGGCTGTAGCCACTGTTTTCATTAGATTGCCTGGAGGTCGACAAGCTCCAGTTAAATTAGCTCTTGGTAGCTCATTAATACTGTTAACTAGAGTTTATCCAGTTAACAGTAGAGTGTTCCTAAGACGTAGAAACAGTCATGCATTGAACTGATCTTCTTTCTATAGATATTTGTTTCAGCTATTTTTAAGTCTGTTTATGCTCTCAAAATTTATAGCAAAGAAACATGTAGCATGTTTATTTTTTACAATTATTAATCATTTTTCGTTGATCTCATCTTTTTAATCGTCAATCTTGTGGTATCATAATACCTAAAATCATTTTTCAAATTGGAAAACTTTTTATAGCAGATAGCATTTATATTTCTCGAATTTACATAAGTTGAATCGATTTTCAATCATTGAATTTTTAATAATATTGTTTGTTTATTGGCATTATTCAATGTCTGCCAGTAATATAAAATTTTAGTCGAAGGGTTGTATTATAGTTATAGAGAGAAACACTTGTAAGGATATTTAAATTAAATGATAATATATATACATATACACAAATACATATATATTGTCATACCATTCCATGACGAGACTGTATGTTTGTATATAAAAATCTGTAATTTACACGATTTTGTAGAAGCATTTTATGTAACAAGACATGATTTTATGTCTTGAAACATTTATAGTTATCTTCAGAGGAAAATCAATGAATTTTGTTGATATTTTAAGAAATTTTCTATAACCATCTATCAAATTTATGCAAAGAAAAGACTACAAAGGCAACTATAATACTTTAAATTATTATTTAAATTATCAAAAATTTATATTTCAATTAATTAAGCGAAATTGCTGAAAATTTTGCTAAAAATAAATTCAATAATATTCAAATTTTAATAAATAACGAAAATAACTAATTTTCTTATTATTATAAATAGATTATTTAAAAATATTATCTATTTAAATACATTATAAAGCTTGAAGTGATATAATATTTCAACAAATGTTATAATGGTCCTTTGTAGATAATTATAATATAACAAAAACGCAATAATAATCTGTCAACTGATATCATTACTTTTTAGCAGTTGACAAACAGGGTGATTTTTAAATAGGATGGATATACATAAATATATGATTATGTATGTTTGTATGCTATGTTAAAAAGTATTGTTAAAATGGCGACCGAAAATAAATTATATCCGCATAATTAAAAAACGATCAGTATTAGAAGTTGATTGGAAGCTCGATAATGCGTGCGAAAAGGTTCCTATGCCAAAAAATGAGGAATAATATAAATGTCAAAGTACATATGATATATTTATGACAAACAAAGATTTTAATTAAAAAAATGTTGTAAATTGAAGTATGCACATTAAAAATATTAATTATAAAATATCAATAATACGATATATATATATATATATATATATATATACATACATACACATATATATCGTCATTATCGATTTAAATATGGTGAAACTAAAAACAAATGTGTCCTTTATCAAAGATAATAAGCCAAGATTACGTATTAATCAAAATATAGTAATAAAAATAGGATATTGATGTAATGATATTAATAACGCGTACTTTTAAGATAATTTTAATAAGCAAATTAATTGAGAAAGTGAGCAACGTGACATAGACACATAGTGACATAGATGTAAATATCGTGAAGCGTTTTTTGCTAAGCTGTTATACGGTACCAAACGAATTTAATATATTCTGTACAGATTGTTTCTCAGGATAGTTGTTACACAACTTGAATATTTCTTACTGTATTTATAGAAAAAATTTTTCAGAACTAAAAAACATATATTGTATATTGTTTAATCTCAAACTTTTTTAACGCAATTTATTTTTTGTATAGTTAAGATATTGTAATTAATATGTATAATAATATTTGAGTAAATTTTTAAGATATTTATTTTTGATAAATGATAGGATTAATGACATTTTCTGAAAGTACAGTGTGAAATTTTCAAGTTATTTTTGGGAGCATTCTAATTATGTCATCTATGTTATAAGAATGCACGGTTCCTTGATTGTAGGAACAATCATACACTGAGCAAATATTAAGTATGCATATGATAATGTTGTACTTTTTATCTATTGAATCTCCGAATTTAATTTTTTTGTTTTTTCATAAGTCTCGTCATATATCTTGTCAAATAATATTTTTGTTACCATTTGCAATATTTTCTTTCTCTCTATCTTACTAGCATATTTTTTTTCGTTTCATTTTTATTACAGTATACGATTCTATTCGTTTACTTTCATGCGACCAACTATCCTAATTATTATCGCGAGTCTGTAAACATATAAGAATAATACAAACTAACATTTATATATATATATTTATATAGATTTACGTAAATAGAGATATATATATTATATATATAATAAATGTATATAATATATACTATGTATACATAATGAATGTATAATTTCTCGGTTGTACAGATCTGAGCGTTATCTTCAAAATGTTCTATTTTATATATAATTATTACATTGCATTCAATGTAAGCGATATCTTCCAATGCCGGCATTGCATCATCGCGTTAACAAAACATTTGTAACATTATGAGCTACCATCATTTATAAAAGTGAAAATGAAAAGGTTGTGAAGTCCGAGTGTCGGCATCCTTAGAAGGATTCGTCAGCTTCATGAATTTATTTGTAATATGGAGAAGAATATGAGGTTGTGCTAATGAAAATTAATAAATTGTATTGAGAAAGCTTTAATAAACATGTGTAAAATTGGGTTTCACTTGATGAGTTTTCATTGTCGTTAAATAAGTGAAAGATTTTATTTCATTAAATATAATATTATGAATATAATATGTAATATATGTTATATATGGTAATATTATGTTACTATAGTAACCAAGTATATACCAACAAATATCCGGACTTCAAGGTTTGATTAAGCACGCGATCGAATTTGTATGAAATGAAATGTGAAATATATGAAATATATTTACACATTTTTTAATGTTAAATATATAGATTTATATAGATTTTATATAAAATTGTGAACGTTTTTACATATATATTTATACATAAATTAAAATAATAAATAAACATATAATGAGATTTAAAATTTCTGCACAAAATCGTAATGGTCACAAGCGTTTAGTAACTTGTGTTGCATGGAATTCAACAGAAGAAATTTATTCTTGCGGGTATAATTTAATATTTATAAAATAAAAATCTGAATAATTATATAAAATTATCATATTTTTCTCTTTATTTACAGAGAAGATCATTTATTAATATCATGGCATTTGGAAGGTGGAATTGCACATTCCAATATTATTACAGAATTTCCTGATGATTTTTATCCGACCGATATGCAATGGCATCCGCGACCAAATTATGCAGTGTTAATTACAAAAAAACAATCATTGGATATTCTCTTAATTACTACAGCTGATGGTATTTGTAGTTTTGTTTTTTCAGTATTAAGAGTTCTCAGAAACTTATAATTATATTATTATATATATATTTTTATTATTAGTTTTTATCTTAATATTTTTTTTATAGGAAAATTTCATTTAATTAATAAAAATGGACGTATAGAAAAAAGTGTAGATGCTCATAAAGGAGCAACAACAGTAGGTAGATGGAGTAATGATGGCTCTGCTCTTTTGACTGGTAGTTAAAACACTTTATAAAGATATATGATTCAAATGATTATAATTCAGTTAATTTGTTATTATAATTTTAGCTGGAGAGGATGGTTTGATAAAAGTATGGTCACGTAGTGGCATGCTTCGTTCTATTATAGTTAAAGGAATGTTTTCCATATTATCTGCTGCTTGGAATTTAGATTGTACAACAGTATTATATTCTCAAGGAGCTCACTTAACTTTTCAATCACTTAATTCTAATTCCAAACCTCGAAAGGTTAGACAATCTTACAAGTACATAACATTTTACAATTATAGAATAATGTTTAAAAAAAAATTGTATTTTATTAGTTATTAGCACATGATGGTCTAATTTTGGTTTTATGTTGGAATCACACTCATGGATTAATCATTTCTGGTGGGGAAGATTGTAAATATAAGGTAAAACATAAACTTATAATATAAAATTTAATTATAACAAATAACAGAATCAATGAGAAGTTAAATTTTTTTTCAAGGTATGGGATTCTAATGGTACTCAATTATTTTCTAGTAATGTAGAGGATCATCCTATTACAGCATTAAGTTGGAGTTATTCTGGAGATTACTTTGCAGTTGGATTATTTAATACAATCAAACTTTGTGATAAAACAGGAGTTAGTTCAAATTACATATAAATTTTAATATTTAATTATGTTGTATGAGTTCTTTTTTATTGATATTATTGATATTACATATATATTTTTAGTGGTCTCATTCATTAGAAAAAATTAATTCTGGAAGCATATATAGTATTGCTTGGTCAAGTGATAGTACTCAAGTAGCTATGGCTTGCAGTAATGGAAATGTATTAACAGGACATATAATAGACAGGTATAAAATATATAAAATTAAATTATTGTTTTAAATAATTATATTTATACTTAATATCAATGATATTAAATATAGAATTTATACACTTAATATCAATGAAAAATAGGAGATTGGAGTGGAATAATTATGAAGCCACATTGATTAAAAGAAAAGTGATTGAAATCAGAGATGTGGGTAATGAAACACGAGAAGAATTAGAGATATCAGATCGTGTAGTTCAGCTGGAATTTGGTTTTGATTATTTAGTTGTAATTACACCAGCACAATGTCATGTTTATTCGGTAATAAACTGGAATACTCCTGCCATATTTGATTTGAAAAATACTAGTGTATCAGCAATACTTCTTGCGGAAAAGTAAATATTTTATTTTACACAGAACACAAATTTTAGAAGAAATAGCATTTAAAATGTATTATTTTGTATAGGCATTTTTTATTGATTGAATGGAATTCTGTATCATTATATAGTTATCAAGGTCGTTTATTAGGAACTCCAAAATGGAAAGGAATGACACAGGAACGACTTTATTCCCCTTGTATATCAGTATGTTCCGATACTTTAGTTATACGATCGCAAAGTAACGAAAAACGTACGATTAAATAAATACTTCAATGAATATAAAAACATTGTAACATAAAAAAATTGATGTTAAAAGTTATTTTTTAGTACTTCATGTATTGGAAATGGCTTATAATAAACCTATAACAGAAAGCCAGACTTATACACATCTTCAAAATATTACAAGAGTTGCATTAAATCACATTGGCGGTGTAATAGATCGACAAGTAGCACTAATCGATATAAATAAAGATTTATTTCTTGTTTCTATAAGAACCACTGGTTTTGGTAGAGTATGTAAAATAGGTATGCAATTTTAAAAAAGTATTTGTATTTAATATATAATTTCAGCAACATTCTATAATTTTTCATCTTTTTAGCTGCTATGGCGCAAGATATTGCATGGGCTACTGATGCAAATGTTTTAGCAGCGATGTTAGATGCAACATTATCTGTATGGTTGTGTCCTAATTGTGTACATTATAGCGATCGTAAAATTATACGAAAGACAAGAATCGATAAAGAAAGCAGGTTTTATTCTTTTATCTCTATTATATAAAATATATTTTATTATTCTTTTTTTAATAATGATATATAAATAGTTTATTTATTTATTTATTATTAATTTTTTTATTTATATTTTTAGTGAATTTGGTAAACAACCAAGTATAGCAAATGTTTATAATGGGATAGTAATGATACGACGTGGTGATGGAGCATTAGTAGCTTCTTCCTTTTATACATTTTTTATTAGTCTTTATCAACATATTTTAAACAAGAAATGGAAAGAAGCGTTATCGCTTTGTCGAATCGCTCAGGTAATTAATATCTCTTCTTCCTTTTTTTATAGTAGATTAAAATTTTTTTAAAATATAAAAATTATTAATAGAATGAAATATTATGGACTTGCATGGCCGTTATAGCAACTGATAATAAAGAATTAAACGCTGCAGAAGAAGCATATGCAGCAATTTCTCGATATGATAAAGTTGATTATATTCAATATATAAAGGTAATAATTTTATTCTTCTAATTTCTATTTGTCTAAATAAATTAATAATTTAAGTTTTTCGAAATTAGAGTTTACCAAATAAAACAGAAAGACTAGCAGAAATGGCACTTTTATCAGGAGATTTGTTAACTGCAGAAGGTATACTTTTGCAAAATGGATTAATAGAGGAAGCTATACGAATTAATATCGAAATATACAATTGGAATAGGTACTTTCTTTAATATAAACAAAATTTTTAATAAATAATGTTTTTTTTTTAATTTATCAATTATTAATTTAGAGCATTAGAATTGGCAATTAGACATAAAAAGCAATTGGATGAAGTATTAAACACAAGAAAAAAATATCTTCAAATAATTAATAAAAAAGAAACGAATCAAAGTTTTCTTGCATATATGGCAAATGTTGCAAAGACACAAGTAAATTGAATACTGTTATTTTATCACTTTGTTTCAAATGTTTTGCACATAATTTTGTTTTTTTTTACTAACTAGTGAGACCAAAACTATTTTCACCAGGAGATTATCGAGGATATTTCATTTAAACGAGATGAAGAATTATTAGAAATAGAAACACAAAAAAACGAAATGTTTGATCAAGAAATACATATATGAAAGCGTAACGGTATTTTCATTTATACAAATTACTTATTAAAATATGTAAAAATAAATTACAATGAACCTGTGTTTTAAAATATCTTGATTAAATAAAATTTTTAATTACTATAATAGAAACATTTTATAAAATGTCAAGATGAAATGTTTAATGAATTGTTTATGAAGGTAATATATAAATATTTTACAATTAATGTTATTTATATTTAAATATTCTATTAAATTAGTTTTTATACTTACTTATATTTAATATGTGTTATAAAATTAAAAGTTTTAAAAACATAGAAATCATAAAAATAATCAAAGTAGTGAATATAAATAATAAGATAAGTTTTCGCGAATGCCATGTAGTTTCTTTTGTTACAGATCTGTATCGTGTTGCTAAAGCGGACTGAAAAAAAAATATATATCTTTTTTCAAATTAACATTTGATTATTATATTTTTATTCTATTATATAATTTACTTTGTCTTACCCATCCTCCATTAGCTTGGATCCATGCAGCAAGATCCTCTTCTAAAACATCTGTCATTCCTTGAATCAAAAAAATTTTTAAATCGCAAAATGTTTAATATTTCATAAATATTTATTTATACAATATTTTTAGTATTTTTAGTTAAATTGAAATACTTTTAAGGCCAAAATATCAAAAAAAATATAGAAATATGATTTTAATTTAATAAATAAAATAATTACCTCTCTGTATGGCAGGTAAATATTCAGGTTTGCCCTGACGTACACAATCCACGGCAATACCACCAGCAATTGCATAAAGAGCTACCACTTTACTCCAAGTCATCTCACCATTTCTGATCATCTCTCTAGAGACATCCACGATGGCCTCGCTAGCAGACTGTTCCGATGAGAAACTACCACATCCAATTTGTCGTGCAACACGATTGAATAAATTTGGATGCATTTTCTCGAGTTCAGCTCCAACTGATACTAATTCTGGATAAACTTCTCCCACAACCGCACCACCAGGAAGCAACATGGCACTTCTCATTCTTTTCAATCCAAGCTTTCGATGAAAGATTCCAGACCGTTTCAAACGATTTCGGATATATTGAGCACATAAGGAAGATCCCTGTATCATTAATTAAATAAATCATTACTTTCAAGTTTCAATTTTTAATTTTATTTTCAATGTTAAACAAAAAAAAATGTTTTAATTATTAATAAAATTATTTAATTAATATTTAAGAAATTTATATTTCAGATAATAATATTATTACTTGAGACACTGTAAGCTCGATTGAACCTGAAACCGTTCTCCATCGAATTGTATGAGAAATTTTTCTGGATACGACATCACTAACATTACTAAATCTTCTCCGCGCCGAATCAACTACATGAAAAGGTGAGACTTCTTGATTATTAGCAACTGGAAAAGCTGCCAAATTCGAATGAAGAGATAATGCGAGACTGTTTCTGCGATAAGGTTGCCCTGTATTCCCAGAATTGTCCTCCAAGCCACGTAAAGATCCGACGAATCCAGACATTGAAGGATTTTCCGTGGAGAATTCCAGCCATTCAGGTTTTTCAGGCGGCTTGAAAAATTTTAATAATTGTTAAAAAATTTAACACTTTGTTTCTTAAAATGAGGAATAATTTTTTTTTTATTTATGGAAAAAAATAGATAAATATTTAACTTACTAGAAATTCTGATTATTGATTTATGAATTCAATAGAAAGAATTTCGTATAAAATTAATTCATTTCATATCATTAATAGTTGCATTGCAAATTTTTGAAAAATTTATGAACTAAAATAAGACAAGAATCGAAATAAAAAAGTAATTATGTTTAGCATAATTTTTTAAATAGAAAATTAATCGCAAATCTATTCTGACAATATTTCAATTTTATAGAAACTCTTGCGATTTCAAAAAGAGCTATTGATGAATATTTTCAATTCCTTTATTGTAATCTTAAAATATACAAATACATACTATCATGCATATTACGAAAAAAGAACAATGATAGATTCTTTTCTCCTTGTTACTACAAAAAGTTGTATATTCACACCAGACATCGTAATTATTATTCTGCAAGTATAGTTGATGTTATCTCACAGCCTTATTTAGTGCAGCTATTTGATATGCTTCGCGGTACTTTGTATTCCGGCCCGGTAAGATACAATCTCATTGTATGTATATTACTCATTTTCATTCGATCATTTACCTTCTTAACGAGCAGAATTAGGCCCGGTATGTGTCATTTTTAAATTACTCCGCGTGATTCCTTGACTAAAATAAGATGTTAATTAAAATATTATATTTTAAAAATACAATATAGCAAATCATGAAATTAAGAAAAGAGTTAAATATTTCTTTAAAAAATATAATGTGTTTATTAAAAAAAAATTAAAAAAAAAAAGTAAAAAAAAAAATTTATACTTTATACTTTGAAATTAAATACTTTTTATATTTGTTTTAATAAAAAGTAGACTTGAGTAATGGAATTAATAAAAGCATATAGAATAGACATAAAAAATAATATAAAAACATTAGAAATATTTATCTCGATCGATTTTATATTTAAAAACAATATATTTTTGTAAACAAATTAATCTGTTTACTAGATTTGAAAATTAAAAACTGATGACTTTCAAGAAAATTTTAGTTATCAGTTATCAATAATGTCTAGTTAGTTGATTATCATTTGAGAGTTTATATAACTTTACTATTCTATCATTTGTATTCTAATATTTGTAAATAATAAAGAAGAATATAAATTTTAATTGGAGAATATATCTACAATTAAAAAGAATAAATATCCTATAAATAAATAAAAATATTGATTTATACTTTGTATTAAAAGATCAAAGTATTAAATATTTTAGTAAACATAAGAAAAGAAATACAAATTGAAGTTTAAAATTAATTTAGAAAATGATAAAAAAACACATTAATTAAGAATTATTTAATGTTACAAAAATAAAATAAAAAGCATGATATAATAAATATTTAACTTATACATACTTTATTATATTATATTACATTTTTATTAAGTATAAGATGTAAGTATATTAAGTATTGAACGATTATCAAGAGATAATTATAAGTGTTTATAATTATATATAAGAATTATTAAAAAAAAATTTTTTTATACGATTAATTTCTGATAATCTTATTATAATCGATATTATTTTATAAATGTATTTAATCAGATGGATACTAAGATTTAAAGAAACAAAAGTTATTTTAATATGTTTCATTTCGTTGAAAAAAATTAAATTTAAAATTTAATTTAAAATTTAAAATTTAAAAATTACAAACTTGAAAAGGAAATATAAAAAAATTGATAAAATATCAGATTATAAGAAAAAGTAGAAAAATTGGAAAATCAAAAAAAAAAAAGTAGAAAAAATTTTTGCCACTTAATTTTTTTTAAATTTAAGCATATTTCGTTGAAAAAATGAAGTGAAATATATTTCCTTCGCTTAATAGAAGTTCTTGATCTCTATCAAGCGTGTCAAACTACAGGATATAGAAAGCATTAAATCTGTAAACATAAAGCGGAGAGTTGAATGAATTTACCATCGGCAATACCGCCTCCTTCTGCACCCCCAAATGAAAATCCATCTTCATTGTGATTAACATGCAACCACCTCATTAGTCACTGTCATTTAACTCGTTCCATATACACATTATATGCGTAATATGTTACTGAATTATCGCTTATCAACGGTATAACTGGCCGGTTGATTATCGTTCGAGAAGTATGCGCGACGGCGCGTTAAATCGTTTGTTTTATCAATTTCCAAGGCTTATTTCCGTGCTATAATAATGCCTGATAATAAAGTCGTCATTTTTGCATTTTTTTAAACGATGAATAGCATTAATTTCTTATTAATGTATCCTGCATAAAGTTATATAAAGGATAATGATTTTTAATCTTTGATCAAAATAGAGAAGTAATTAATTTGAAAAATTGCAAATCGCATTTGTAATGAGATTTAAATTATTCTCGAAATACAGTAAATTGATTTAAGAAAGAAAATCATAATTATTTATTACAATTACTTTTTCTAGATTATTATTCTAGATTACTTATTCTAGAATATTATAATTATAATTACTTTTATAGTTTTATAGTTTTATAGTTACTTTAAGAACAAACTAAATTAAATTAAATGATAATTAGAACAATGAACTAAATTGTTTAGGAAAAGATAGCAATTAATTAAGTTTTAAAAAGATACTTGAACAAAAATGGAATACTTTGACATCGTTTCTACAGTTGCATTAATTATTTATTGTATAGATATGTTCGTAACAATATGATTAGAATTTTGTTTTTACTTAAAATATTGAAATTTTAATTTCAACCATTATTTTATAATTTATTCACATGTATAATATGTATAATATAATAAATGTGTTGAAACTTTAAGATGTATTGAAACGTGACCGTTGATAATATTTATTAATAATATATTTATTAATAATATATTAATTAATAATATATTTTAAATATTTGTATGTAAATGATATTTATTAGTTCATTTCCTATATATTTATAATATCATTGACAATATTGATTATAATCTATAATATATCTACATATATATAAATATATATCATCTAATATATAATCTATATCTACAATCTTAAAAAATTTATTATAATTTGCTATTAATATATATAATCAAAAAACAAAATTAATTATAATTATAATTAATAAATTTTTAATACAATGTAATTAAACAAAAGACTAAATATAAAAGAACTTTCTTAGTTTTAATTAAAAACATCATATTTTACTACGATGAAAAATCGAGCTTATAATCAACAAAATTGTATAGGCAAGTGTTAGATAATTATATACTGTAAAAAAACATTTATCGCGTGTCTTGTTTAAAAAGTTTTGCATAGAAACGTGCAGATGGCATGAACGTGATCAAAATTATGAAACATTCAAGAGAAATATGTTGTTGTATTACTTAAAATTAGATTTTGTTCAAATTTTTTTTGTTATTTTTAAAAATAAATATTTGTGATTTTCTATCACGTATGTTATTGCAGTTTAAACTTTCATAAATAATATAATAATAAAATAATTTTTTATTATTAATTTTATATATTTTATAAAAAAAATATTTAAATTTTGAAATTAGATTTTTTTAGATTGTGAAAACATGATCAAAAATATTGAAATGAATATTAAAATATCCATGAAATATAATTTTTTTTTAGTTTAGAATATTTAACTAGTATAAAATTTTTTTTAAATTTATTATTATTAAAATTTGAGCTATTTCACAAATACATTATTATTAAAATTATTACAGAACAATTGCATATTCTCTATTGAATCAGCAATTAACTTTGTTAATACATTGAAAGAAATATAAATCATATAATTTTAATATCTAATATCTTATAATTTAATTATAGTTCTACTTGTATTGTTTTAATTATTTTAAACATTTTATTCGAAAATCTATTTTAATAAATAAACTTTGTGCACAATAAGTATCGGAATTTAATTGAAAATAAATTGTCTTTAATCGATAAATCAACGAGAGCGTGTAACAATTAAACCGCTAAGAGCCAATAAATTTTCTCGTGCAGTTAAAGTCAACATAAACGTAAGAATATCGAGAAAGAATATAAATCACGTTTTGAGAAAGCGAATCGATCAAGTAAGTGATTCTTTATTCCGAGAAAGTGCTTACTTCGAGTGCCAGTATCGAACGTATCGAATTCTTCGAATCATCAATCGTGGCCTTTTGCGAACATAGTTCGTATTTGAGGCACGTACACTGATATAACTCACAAAATACAAATGTCAGGTATTAAGGAAAAAGAAAGATTTAATAAATAAATTAATTAATTTTCGAATAAATTTTCTAATGATATTAATAATAAAATTAAAGATTTTAATAAAGAAATACAATTTTTATAAGATTTAAAAAATTGAAAATTTTCCCGCTTTCTTTTTATTCTTTTTATCTTATTATCAATTATGCAATGTCTTATGCACATGCGCACAAATTGTTTCTTAGTAGTTTATCAAGTAAGTGATTCAAATTAATAATTATCTGCATATTTTAACATGTTTTTATGACAAAACAAGAATAATTTATTAAACAAAACAAAAAAAAATAAATATAAAATTAAAATGTACTTAAGCATTAGATGTACATGTATTTAAAATCATGTATATTATATATGTAAAAGAGCCAATGTAACATATATATAAAATAACATAATTTATGATTATTATTGTATTAATTATATATAATTAATTTTATATCGAAATAATAAAATAGAATTAACTACAAAATCTAAAGAAATATCAATTTTAAATTGTAATATTAATAAAAGACATTTTATTAGATATTTTCTTTTTTTAAATTATTGATATCTTGTTAATAGCTGCTATATCGTTTCTTTACATAAATTTACATATTTTATTGCTTTGTCGATTAGACTTGCCGATAAATTTCAAAGATGACGTAAGGAAGAAGAAAAAAAAAAAGAAATATAAAATTGAAAGGGCGACGTATAACTAACAGTACGAAAATAGGTCGAGACAACATAAAAGATGCGGGCTACATATTCTTCAGGTAACGGCCATACCCCCCACCTTTTAGAAATTTTCCCAAAAAATGAAACAAATTTTGTCATACAAAAATTACTCTCTTTATTATCACTTGCAATGATTAACAAATGATGATTTAAAAATTTTTTTAATATAAAAAAAATAAAACAGAGTATTTATAACATTTGATATGATATGAATATTTGAATAAACAATCACAGTTAAGATACAAAATATCATTTTCGATAAGGAAAAATTATTTCTTAATAGGAAAAATATTATTAAATTATCATTACAACTAACAAAATTTTATTTATCTATTTTTATTGACAATTAATTATTTGCATGTGTTTCAACAAGAAGCTATATTATTACCTTGAATATTAACGAAGTACGGAGAGTTATCGTTTTTTTCTTTGATGATCGCACAATTGTATTTCATGTGTGAAATTGGTTCCACATACTTTGTGGAAATTTGTACGTTCAATCACTTTGTTATACACTACATTAAAAGTTTCTACAACGAACGATTCATTTCTGTTAGAACACAGTGATTTTATATTAATTAGATTATTTTTATAGTTAAAAAAAAGAAAAGAAAAATAAAGATTATAGTTATCGAAAGATGCGAGAACACAATGCGACACATCGAAATTGTAGGGAACACAGCGCAAACAATACTGGTGACTTTCAATTACATATGATACAACTTGAAAGTGTTATATGAACGCCGTGCGAATGTTATCCCTACTTGCATCGTTGTACAACGGTTGAGTCACTATATAAAAAATATTTCATAAAGAAACATATTTTAAAAAATTTAAAAAATTGAAATTAATTTTTTATTCATAAGTATGTATATGTATAAATAGAATTATTCTGAAATATTTCATAATATTTTTTCAATTTATTTTTTTTAAAGTAACTTAATATAATAAAGTTGATTCATTGATTTATTATATAAATTCATTAGAATGTTATTGAATATATATGAAATATATGAATAAAAATATAATAGATTTCATATGAAAATAATTGTATAAATTTGATAGTCTAATCATACATATAAAAATAACATTATCAATCATATTAAAAAGAATTTAAATATTATATTTATAATTAAAATCAAAAAGTTTTATGACCATAATAATACATGAAAAATATATGAACACGTAGTATTAAATATGAAATGTAAAAAATCTTAATACAATTATAATTTAATGATCAATTAATATAATCTTTAAATAAATATAAATATTTAAAGATGAAATTTTTTAAAAATATTTTTTTATGATTAAAATTAAAAATTTATATAATGATATTGATATTGATATAATGATAACGATCATTAAATTTTCATCATATACATTAATTTTAAATAATTATAATAGTATTGATTATTTCTAATAATTCAATTTTATATCTGTTGAAAATGATCACTAAAAATGTAAGGAATTCTGATGATAACATTTTATATATTTTTTTTAAATATTACTTAAATTACTATAAATTTTGCAAAATGTAATTGATTATTACAAAAGTTATATTTGATTGTCTAAATTTTGAAAATTTTGTTAAATTATCATTAATATTGTTAAAATGTATAATCCAAAATTATTGATTGTTTTTATATGAATTTAAATAATAATTATTTTCATTTATTTCTTATCTATAGCATTTTAAAGGATTTTGGGATATCTTCTCTTTAAATAGATTTTACATTATAATTTAGTTTTATATGTTGGTTTTTTGGGATCACATGCAGTATATTTGTATAATAAAGAATGTCACATGAAATATCCTTCTTAAAATAGAAGGAATAATTGGGATGATAAATTCGTATAACAATATTCTATTCACAACGGTGATATGATAAAGTAGCATCGAGAGGCAACAATTTTCTTCGGAAATAGTACAACTTACATTATATATATATATATATATATATATGTATAGTATAACAACACTGCGGAAAGCTTGAAAACACTCCATTCAATTACATTTATTTTCCTTTTCTCATCATTTATAGGTATATTTATATTTATATATATATGTATGTATGTACGTATATACGTAAAATATGTATATATATATATTACTTTCTAATGTAAATTTATGTTATGCTGTGCTACGTTAGAAACTTTGAATAATAATACTTTTCATTGTCAATACATTATCATCTTTCTCTCGATCACGAATACACAATAAATAAATATTCATTCATTCAATTATCACGCAACTATAATTTCACAAAAAATAATTATACTAGCAACAATTGCAACCATAAATTCTGGTAAGAATTTTGGAACAGTTAAGAAAAGGATTAATGTAGAAACACAAACTTTGATTTGAACAATTAATATATGGATTATATATGATTTATATAAATATAAATTAATAATGTAATAATTTAATTATATGAAACATATCTATACATACAGATTTCCTTTTCTTTAACTATTCTCATGTACAAAATGCACATTTACTCGTATCGTGTTTAAGATTAAATTCTGTCGATTGCTTAAATTTTTTGTTTCAGTTGTGACGCCTTTCACATTTCACATATCTGAAATGTAGTTACCTATATGTCTTTAAAATTACATACAATCAATTATTCTAAATATATCTTTCAAAATGATATTTTTTATATTTAAGTTGAGTTACTCAATTGTTTCAATGACTTGATTTCTGTCTTAATGTGTTTCACATATTTTTGCGCTATCTTATCGTAATACAGTTTTTTTATTGAGATCAGCAATATACTTTTTTTTACTTCACGTAACATACGAGAATACTATCATAGATTTATAAAATGTTTAAAAAATGAACATAATTTGCTATTATTTTCTTTTTATGAGCTATGTCGTTGATATTATATGAAAACAATTGAATAGCTAAATTCATTATAACACTGGTTATATTTGAAATTAAGTTCAATAAAGTGGTGTATAATGTATTGATCGTTCTTTGTTGTGTTGCTTTTTCATTTTTTATTTCTTTGATTTTATAAAAGTTGATATGAAAAAACTAACTAATATGATTGACTACGTTATAAAAATCAAAGGAGGTGACTCAGCCGATGTACAGAGCATTTCAATTTAAATTAATTCTGTTCTTTAGAGCGCTTCTTAATAATTCAATGACTTTAACGCGCAGCTATAATAGCACATTTTCCATGTTATGTTATTTTACAGTCGATGACATGACGGGGGGTGAAAGATACATGATCCTCCTTTGTTATATAATTAGTAAATATTGTCACTTGGACAAAAGTGGTGCCAGCCACTTCTACATCACAACCAAGGAATCTAAAATCGACACCTTTAGTTTTTCCATGCATTCAATTTCATTCTTCGACTTTTCCTTTCATTCAAAAAAAAAAAAAAAAAAAAAAAAAAAAAAAAAAAAAAAAAAAAAAAAAGAAAAAAGAAAAAAAGAAAAAAAAGTAACAAGAAATTAAACACAGAAGCAGGTACTCTAAGAGTTAATCATGTATCATATGATATCGATACAGATTTGATCACAAAGGATAACGATAGTAACGCTAGTACGCGTCATTAGAATGCCCGAAGTATATCGAAAAAAAAAAAAAAATATCATATTGTTTCTCTATATATATATATACGGATTTTTATAACTGGTACTAGTTGTTATCCTATTATCGACATAAATTTACGTAATCTATATAAAATATACTAATCCTTAATATACTACGTGAAAACTATGGCTTTTCGTATATCAATTTAGAAAACAAGTCAATCAACATATAACATAAGCAACATTTTCTTTTTTTTTTTTTTTAATATATTCATTTCTAGAAATTAAAAATTATCGTTGTTCAAAGTACCATTCGCCCCCTGCCATCAATATTTCTTCGTTTCTTTTCTTTCTATAATCAATATCAATGTACATATAAATTAGTTAATTTATTTCACATTAATATAAATGCGTAATTTCACGTAAAATTCTTATTATATACGTGTTTATATTAATGTAAAATGAATCGACTAAATTTACGTATATGTGTATATGAATTTTGTTCCATGTATTTGCGCAAGGGGCATTATTTATAATATTTACAAAAATTAAGAGACTAACATATACATATGTATACAGTGTATATACATGTATACAGTAACGCATGACAGACACAATATATAACGTATAAACAATACTCTTTCCTTCCATTTGTTTGCACTTACATACATTCAACAACTGATTAAGCAAGCCATAACAATACTAAAAGTAAATAAACATTGCAAGGCATAACACATACGTGTACGAGCATTACTGTCAAATTAGAAGATTAACAATAGATTCGATGAAATTAATTTGCAGTTTATGTATATATAGGTATATGTACGTATATACACAAATATATAAATATATATAATAATAGCATCTGGTCCAATGAATATTAAGTATTCATGTAAATAACCAATCATTTCTTACATATGTACATATTAGATATTAGATTTCTAACATAACAAAAGATGACTCAACGTTGATTATTGTCGATGTTCATTACGTCGCAGGCTATAATTTATGCATTAGCAACCATTTTGTGTTATATTATTCTCTATCTGAGAATAAACTCGCGACACAATGAACGTAGGAATTGTCTGCAAATGTCGAGACAAATAATCGAACAAGCGTAATAAAACGAAGGAGATAAATCTATATAATCTCAATCGGTACAGAACCTCTTATAGCGCCTCAACAACGAAACATGCATATATATTAATACTAATACTCCGCAAACGACTGAAGATGCATCATAAATACCGCGACTGGAAAAACACGGTAATTTTGCGCAAATATGAAACTTGTACAATATTCTTCAATTCTATATATATATATAGAAGAGAGTCGTTAAATGGCAGTAGGGAATCAAGTATGCTGATACGTTGTAGTGCCAAGTTCTGTCTTCTGTTCAAGCACCAGCAAATCCATATACTTCTAGTACCCTAATCTCAAAATCGCCGCTGGCACAGAGAGGTGGATTATTGAATGTAGAGCACCGATCTGTTTTTCCGAATCTTATATTTTCATCCATCCATATTGCTTGACCATCTCTAAATAAATAAAATAATTTTTAACATAATTCACATAAATTGTACACAATATTTATAAATATTGTATTTTATCATTATATAATGTATAATTTTGGAAATGAAGAATTGCTTTTTATTTTTACAAAAATATTTATTTTTTTTAAGAAAATAAGAATTATAATGTATCTAATGGATTTATTTTTTTCCATAAAAATATATTCTAGTTTTTGTATACCATAAATTTTATATATTTATACATATTACATATTTCATATCATTAACAAAATCTTACCCTCCGCCAATTGTTATCATTTTGGAATCTGCCGCCATAAATAATTCAGCTGAATGATGAACTTTAGGATCATTGTGCGAAGAATCCATACCCACCCAAGGATATTTTGCTCGTTCAGGATATAAACTAAATAAGAACGTTTCACCCGTTCCAAAATAAGCTTGTCTTTGTCCTTTATCATTTTTCATATTACGTTCACACCATCTCGTGGAGCAATACGCACCAAATACCTTAAATAAACAAACAGTGAAAAAATTAATATTAAATATTATTTCAAATGAAAACTAAAAAATATATTATTTGAAAAAAATTTACTTCATTATTGCATGTTTTTATCATCAATAAGGTTGGTTCATGTTGTTCTACTCTTACATAAAATGTTGTTAACGAACAACCGTGCTCTTCTGTTGTATACAATAGAATTGGTTGATACATAGTGATCCGCATAGGCAACCAAGACCATAACGTAAATAACTGTCACAAATTAAAAAAATAAAAAATTAATATAATATTAATATTATATATAATCAGTATTTATAACTGTGCAAACATTAGTTTTCAATAATTTTCTATTTGTTCATAAATACAACAAACTAAGTCACAGTAGCGGTAGATCATGCGCTTGACTGAAAAAAAAATTAATAAAATAGAAAATTATAAAGCCAAATAATATAAAAAAAGTGAAATTTATTTTTTTCATACTCTTTTATATAAATGTTTATTTCATAAATTTTTCATATATAGATATTAAATTTTTTTAATAATTATCTTATAACATAATTTATTTTAATAACAGTATTGTAATAACGGTAATTACTATAATAAAAAAAATTCAAAAAATCAAATTAAAAAAAAGAAATATTTAGGAAAGTAAATATGCTTATACAAGATGCAAAAACATCATGCAAAAGGTAATATCATTCAAATATAAAAGTGAATTGTTACAATATTATAAATTGTGATTTTAAATGAATTGAAATGATTATTTGATGAAGCAATGCAAATGGCATGATAAGAGTTTAATAAACTAAAAATACATGTACATATGACTCTATACTTTTGAAGATTGAAACGATTTAAAATCATAACTATGAGTTTGTCACATTTATTATTCCTTTTGAGTATTAGTTACATAAAAAAATATCTAATATATCTATGAATATAAAAAGAATGTAATAATACAAATTAGTAAAAATTGAAGAGAGGATATTTTAAAAATACTAAAAATGCATGAAAATAAAACAGAAGAAACACATGCCGAATTGCTAACAAAAAAACTGAGCATATAATTTATCAAAAAGGAATACGAGAAAGCACTAATTTAATCAATATAAATCAGACTATACATTATTTAATTTTATGTGTATACTCTACAAGAATATTAAACCTCAAGCAAAAAGAGAAATACAACGAGAAGTGATAACAAAATCATGACTATAAAAGCTGACTTAACTAATCAATAATTATTAGTTAATACTTAATACTGAACATGAATAACAATTAAATGTCACTTATATCAATATTTGGCCTTTTTTTTTAAATTTTATTAGAAGATCTGCTAAATAACTACCATTGTTCAATCGATATATGTTGCATACTAAGCTAGTATCTTTTTGATAGTAGTCAAAGATAATAATACCATGTAAATTAACATCCTATAGAATATATACTTCAAGGCGGCTATATACACCAATAACGACAATATCGACATGCCACAGAAAGGCGACCAACGAACTACAGAAAACTCTGTTACTGTTGAACTTTTTGTTCTTTTTTTGGATTAGTTTTGAACCGTAGTTTTGGCCGTAAGTACTTACATCAGGCATGTCTAGAATCTGGGAGCATATGCTTTGTATGGGATAAACGCCCATTGACAGAGCACGCGGTCCAGGACTGTGTGCACCCTACACCCATGATCATTAAATCCATCATCATTCCAGTAACGCAGCATGACACAAGATAACATAGAACCGTCAGTTATATTGGAGTACAGCATTGGCTGAACTTTGCATATCAGAAAATGAGAATAAATATTATACGAAACACTGGTTAAAACCATCGGAGACACAGAGCATAATAACAAGAAACATCGGCCATATTTTTGAGTTTCTCTTCTAATATCACACAAAATGTAGAATATATGAATGAAATGCTCAAGAGTCACTGTTAACCAGTATAACCAATGTAATGATCTCAAAAACGAAAATTAAACGATGTAATCAATGTACTACTAAAGCATTAAAAATAATTAGTATATAAAATTAAAATGTTCGTTTTGAACATTTGGATTTTCCATATAATTATAACAATCAAATTGTGATTTGAACTGCAAATAGACTGAAATTTATAAAGCACGCTGCTGCATTCACTGATCGATTATAACTGATGTTGCGATTTCAAGCACTTTTAACAGCTTTTTTATTTTTTTGCCTTAAGATATAAGTTTGATTATCCTATCAATCAATGATAAGCAAACACATTTTGTGTAGCTCACCAGTAACAGTCATCATAAATTAATTATAAATTGATTTCTCAACATTCTTCATAAAACATATATGTAAAGAATAAATGTTTTCAACAGAATGTACAGATATATATATATATATATATCTTATATATATATATGTATAAAATTCTTATATTGTTACATTTGGCATGTCATATATGCGAAACACTGAAAGCTAGAGAAGACCTAATAAGAAGAAGATATAAATTATTGGAAGAAATCTTTGTTATTTTCTAATGTTCAAAAAGGCAATAACTGCAAGTGGATAGACGCTAACAGCAACAAAGCTGGCACGATAAGTGTAACAATAGTGAGTATGAATGAATGTAACAGGTATAGTTCAGGAACAGAGGGCAGAGCACATGAAACTAACAACACATTTCCCAAAAAGATAATTATACAATACCCTGTCTTTGTATGTGTCTTCACACTCTTTCTGAAAACAAAGTGAATCATTGAACAGCTTTTGCATAATTTTGCATTCTAATACCCTAAGAAATTATTTGCTTAATCCATCATCTTTGTCTACTTATATTATTTTACAGTAAGAAATATGAATCACATTAATTATTGATACTAAACCTTTAAACCTGCAAGTTTCTTACAAATAAAGAATCATTCGCAACATTTAAAGATAAAAATAATGGGCTCACATATATATACAATTGTCTTATGAATATAATTTCATTTCAATTTCGAAAATAAGCAAGAGAATCAATATTATTAAAATGTCAATATTGAGTACTACAAAATTAACAAGATATACTTCATAAGAATATAATTCGTTTCAAAAAAAGGAACAATCATATAGAATTAAATAAAATCTTATAAAGCATGTATGTGAGTCCATACTTTGTTGGAAAAAATCTGTCAAATATTCGATTTTTGGACTATTTTGAAAAAAAAAGAATACAGATAACATACTTCTCGTATCGTGAGCGTGTGTGACATCATCTGAATGTTGACTTGAGACTGGCTTGTCGGCAGATTATCTGTGGATCGTGATCTTGCCAATGATCTGGATCCCGTTAAAACACTTTTACTTTTTAGAGCCATTTCTGTGCGCAAAAATACTCTTGATATGTATGCTGAACTAAGTCCACGTATTCCAAATGCGGTACGTAAAAATTTAGCCGACGTTACCTATAAATTTACAAAACATACTATATCATTTTATATTTATTATATAAAAATATCAAAAGAGCTATAATTAATTTAATCGATTTTTTGAATGATTCTGATAATGCATTGATATATTAAACCTATATAAAAGGTTTTATATACTTATACTTACCGGTATTTGCCTGCAAAATTTTGAAAGTGCAGCATCAATTCCATTCTTCGAAATTTCGTTCATCCATTCAGAATTTTGCAACGATGAATGTTTATAGAATAATAAAACTATTGCCATTGCTACTCGATAAAATACCTAAAACAAATACAAAGTTAACATGAAAAATAAACTGCACTTATAATTTATAAATATGTATTAATTTTATATATCATACATTAAAAAGAATCAACGTGTAAAAACGCATGCATCTGATTTTTCACTGGCATACAGTCAACAATTTGCATTTATCATTCATACTATTCCTGGAAGAGTATTCCATATTACATATATTATTAACTTTTCCCTTGTTTTGAATCAATGCCAATAATATTTTTTTAACATGTCGTGAAAAGATGCGATAAAAGAAAATGTAAATGTTTCAAGTTGCTCCCTACTCAAATTTTGTAAATACCTTTATGCCTTCATGAAGAAAACAATCCATAACTCTGACTAGATGTTGGAAAGGAAGAAGTTGTAGAATCCACCACATCCAATCCATATAAATTCTCTCTGCTCTTGATCCAGAACAATGCCTCGCTAAATGTACCGCTGCCGATTTCTTGAATGAAAAATTATATATATAATTCTATATATTCTTTCATAAGGAATGCGTAGAGTTATTGAATTTAAACTTATTCTACAAGATTTTTGTATTTTTTTTTATATTTAACATATAATTTTATGTATGATTTAAATTCATGTTACATATTATTACACGTTGTATATTATTCACGTTTCTTAATTAGTCTTAGAGCTTTTTATAATTGGTTCTTTTATATTCAGATTACTAATCATTAGAAAATTCATGATTCACTTCCAAGCATTAAGAAACATCTATACAAATTCCGTTCTAGCCTGTTTAATTTAAAAATAATTTGCATTTACAGACATCTTTGCATTTACAACAACATCACCAAAACACCATTTTAAAAGGGAAGTTAAAGATAGCTGCAATTTCTTGGTAAACATTATCTGTGAGTAAAATGTAGATCATTTTATGCCAAACAGACTAGAATGATCAAAACGTGATTCATTTTAAACAATACGAATTCAACATTATGTACCACATGCTTCTTCGTAATTTGTTCCACAGTTTTCCAGGTAACTTCGTAAAGGAGCTTCGTTTGTGTGATGAACATTTTATCCTTAGCGGCAACCAAACTGGCCATGCAATGATAACACTCCTCCTCTGCAACAGATGGATGGAAAACGGTAATCTCGTGAACATTTCTGATTTCAAACTATTAATAAAACTGGGATTCTATCCAACCGCATGCCTAACATCTTAATTTATGCGAACAGACAAGAAATTCGATTTACACGCAATGTGAATTTCTATTGTGCTAGTGGAACAAATGGAAGAAAAATCTTATTATATAAAAATTCTATCCTTCTTTTATCTTATATCTTATATCTTATATCGCGAACACTGAAGAATGGATATTCATTTTATTTATAATACATTTACCTGGCATAAAATGAAGAAGAAGAGCTGTGATGGGATAAAGAGAAGGACTGTAGGTAATATCGGGACAAGCATATCCCAGCACAGATACAACCCTGTCTGCAACGCACCTGCCTTTTCTCGTCAGGTGGTACGACAGGCAATGAGTACTGTCCACGAATGGTGGTAACATGATTGATTTTTCCGGCAGTTCTGTAAACAAGCAATTCCATGTATATAAGTATATATATATATATATATCAATCGCTACTGATAAAAACAAGTAAATTGGTCAGAAACTGGAGGAACATTTGGTCTTAATAAGTTCCGATGACAATTTGTCAACATCTGATATTTGATAATTTGAAAGATTTAGGTAATATATCATAATATGATTTAATATTGTATAAGATACTACGTAAGACAGAAGATTATATGATTTTCAATAATTTAAGAAGATCGATAAGTTGTTGTCTATGAAGCTTATAGCTTGAAAATTCTACATATCATAATATATTGAATATTGCGTAAATAATAATTTATATAGTTTAGAAAAAATTAGTAATTCAATTTTTATTATCTGCTTTTAAATTAATTTTTAAATATTATTATATATATAAAACTATTGTATTTTGGAATTACATCTAAATATAATAATTTTTTGTTTAAAAAAGGATCGAAATTAAAATAAATTAGATTATATTAAATATTTTGAAAATGAATTAAGGATATAAATATATAAATAAATGTGAGTAGATTCATCTGACATTAATTTTCACTGTTAACGCAGTATCCACTAGCAAAAAATAACTTTCAAGAGTTTTACTCTCAAATGGATTCGTAACCTAACAGAGTAGAGTTAAAGTAATCTATTTTAAGCATTTTAAGCGTCGTATTTGACTGCCTATAGTAGTTGAATTTCTTGTTTATTGATCATTTTTCACACCAACCGGATGAAGGTGTTACATATCATCTTTTTCTAATAATAAATACAAATCAATGTGAAATATAATTCGAATATACGAACTTTCTAGCTTGCGTATTATAATTCATAAAGTAAATATAAATTTATAATTAGCATGGAATAATTAAAATAATGCTCTTATAAAATATATTAGCATTGTTTAATTTAAATCAAAAAGATACATACATGCAAATGTATGAATTATTTTCTATATCTTTAATCATCTTTTAAATTAATGCTACTATATGTCATCACATCTTGTAAAAACCTATATATTATAACGTATAATAATAACCGTTGCAGTCAATCAAGATTCTATAAATATTGGTGACCGTTAAGAAACAAGCAATAGCGTGAAAAGTAAATGGATGAAAACTGGCTTTAGATCACAGAAATACACTCTGTATTTACATTATGAACAGGAGGCTTAATGTACAGCTGCGATATGTAGGACATTTTGAACATTTGTATTTTTGTCTTTTATATTTTTTCTAGCCAAAGAAAAATTAATCTATATTTTAATATAAAGAAAATAAATTTTAAAATAAGCTTTTCTCAACAAAAATAGTATAATTTAATCAATTATTAAATTACTAAATCAGCAGTCTTTTTCCTATTTTTAATTTTATTTACTAGAAAGTTGTAAAGGCAAGCAATTTTGATACATTCGTAAGATAATTATGATCTAGTTTTTACAGCAAAAATTCTAAATTGACTTAACCCTTAAATAGTAGGGTTAAATATTATATAACCGATAAGATCTGGTTAAAGAAACATATGCTTTATCTAATGAAAACATGCAACTGTACTTGAATTTACGTTAAGTTAATTTATTATAAAATAGTAAGCTGTATGACATGAATTACACAAATTTATTCAATAATAAATGTTATAATAATTCAAGAAGTTTATTGTGTTGTATTATTTAATATATTTTAGTTAAGAAGAAAAAACAATAAATCATTCTATTTAGATAAAATGTTAAATAAAAAATAAAAATATTTATTTATATATTTAATTTGACAAGAAAGAAGATTTTCTATATGAAACATAGTAATTTTTGTAATGACAAATTTTAGCCAAAAAATTTTCTCGTTATATTATTTTCTCGTTAAGTTTCACATATAGAGACGCTAATAATATATATCTATGCAGATAGATTTCAGTTCGTTATTATTAGAATAGCAAATATTTTATATATAACTTCATAACTTTAAATTAAAGAAACATCAATTTCTTGTAAATTTTTAACTATAACACATCATATATATATATATATATATATATATATATATAATTTTATGCAATATATTAGTGTTAATTAATAATATAAATATGTAATGTCAATTCAATATTCAAAACAAACCTGTAGTTCCAAACACTTGATTGACCATGTCCCAATAGAATCCATCAAGCATGTTCTTCCCATGTGCGTGTTGCTGACAAAGGGCTGGCCACAATTGCGTCCTGATCCCGTTGTTCAATGGCCACGCGTTTTCCCTTATGATCAACTTAGCCTCCCTTTTCCTGCCGGCCTGGAGGAGCGCGTTGACCTCATTGAAGGTCTTCAGTGCCTGCTTCTTGCTGGTGGGCGACTCCGGTTGTATGATGATGTTCGTCGCGTCAACGTGTGGCGGGAAAGCATCGTCAACATCGACATCCGCCTCCTCCTCGAGTACCGGCAGCATATTCGGCAGATTGTCCGTCGAGGAGGGTGTCTGTGTGACTAACATTGCAAGGCGACTACGGCGCAAGATTCTTCATGATGCCGTTCCCCGTACGTTTTATATTAATATTTATGTCATGTCCTGTGATGTTTCTATTTTCATCTGAAATCAAAAAAATAAAAAAAAAAAAAAAAAAAAATAGAAATATAGGATTATATTATAATAGAAAAAGAATAAAATATTTATTAATTTAATTTACAATTCCTAGTTATTGAATTAAAACACCATTAAATTTTCTTTAGTCTTCTTATTGAAAAATAAATTTTTTCAATAAAGTTATTTTCTTGTTTTCTCTCTTCAATTTTATAGATAGATATATGATATAAATTATTTTTTATTTATTATTTTATTACTGTTTTTATTACTATCATATTATTTTATTTTATATTTATTAATTTATTAATATTAATTTTATTACTTTTTATTTCTATTCATTAAATTACATAACATACGGAATCTCTCGATCGATTCATATGAGATGTGAAGAAGTTATCGTAAAAAAATAAGGTTATAATTGATTGACATTAAAAATATCAATGTCTTTATTTGATTTTTTTATTTTTTTTTTTTTTGTTTTTAAAAGTAGTCATTAAATATTATTAAAGGAAAAATATATTAATAATTAATGAAAGCAAATAAGAGCAAATAAAAAAAAAGAAATATATACATAAATAATGTTATTAAATATTAAATAGATTTTTGCAATATAATAATTTTAAATATTAAATTATTTTAAAGAATTAAAATTATTTTACAATCAATATTGAATTACATGTAATGATTAATAATTTAAATAAATATAAGTAAATAGGTATTTATAATAAAAATTTTAGTTGATATTATTATTTAATTATATTTGTTGAATAAATTTTTAATGAATATAATTCTATTTACTTCGAGAAGAAGCCAAATACGTCATACATTTTACTACACTCATATAAAAATACTATGTTTTGATATCTATTTTTAAATTGTTATTGAAGGTGGAAAATTTTTAGTATGAATATTGTTGTGTATATATTTTTATAATTAATATAGCTATAAATAAATAAAATTTTGATTATTCGCAATTAATTCAAACAATTTCTATTAAATTTTTATTACAAATTATTACACTTTGGAATTTTATTTATTTACTTTTCATTACAAATTATCTATTATATAATTCCTTTGATCAATATTTCAAGTACAATAATACCATTTATTCAAATTAATTTAGTCTATTGATGTTGCACACACTGCTATACCGACGAATTCAGAGTGATAAGCCAGCGTGTATGAACATATAAGTTGGCGTAAACATAGAATGTTTGTTTCCCTTTACTAGATGGCACTGTACAGATAATCGAACATTCGATTGAATAATATTCCACTGCATCATAAATGTGGTTCTTGAACTTGCCTCCTACGCACGATATAATTGTCCATAGTGAAATATCATTATAAAAAAAAATATTCATAATATTAAAAACACAAAATCATTTTTATCCAAAATTCAAAAATAGTCAACTAATACATATATATCATTTATTACAATTCTACTAACTGATCTGTAATCTTATAAGTTGTATAATTTTCCAATCATTTGTATTATTTCAGGAAAATTATTTTTCGATTAAAATTCAAGACTGAACGACGACATATATTTCCAAGAATCTTCCGTAAACATTCCCATAATAATCGTGACTGTAGTTAAATGTATCATCGCTTAGGCCGCGATGTACTTAATCATTCAAACGAAGAGGGAAAAAAAGGAGAAGCGAATTATCTGGGCCAATGCATCTTTCGCGTTACCATATGCAATACTTTTCGTTGACATCGATTTATCGCGATGCGTCGGTTACTTTGCAACCGAAATCAATTGTCTTCTGTAAAGATGCCAATATCAACAAGACTTGCAACCAAGTGTCTCTTCTCATGTGTCTAAACGATGGAAATCATTTGCACAGAACTTTTTATTTAATCATTTATGATATAAAAAAAAAAAAAAAAAAAAAAAAAATACTACACGTAAGAAATAAATTTATTCCTTCTAAGAATCTTAAAAGACAGAAGTCTATTATATTTTAAGAAATAATATATTATTATATATTGAAAATTATATTATTTAAAACCGATAATAATTAAAAATCTATAAATATATATATATATATGATATCAACTTTCTGTCAAATATTATTAACGTTTATCCTGCAATGCATATAGAATAAGAATCGAATGGTGCTAGTTAAAAAGCATGGTGGTAAAGTTCTATTTATGCGGGGAAAAGAGAGTGTCGATCAGACAATGACCTCGATAACGACATGTTTCTAAAGGAGTAAGCCAGCAGGAGACAATGGATATATAATATCGCCTATAATTAGCCTCGTTAAAGCTGTCTCTAATAATAAGCAAAGCAGCCAGATGCAAAACCGTGAGCTACGATAATCTGTCTTGGTATACTTAATAGTTATTAATAAAATGCGCGAGTTATCTTGCATCCACAAACATGTTTAATTCTTATCAATACAGCATGTGCGATTTGAGAATATTACTGTACACAATCCGCAGAGAGACTGCTCGGCAGATAAAGCCTTTTATGATGATGCTCATTATGCCTGGAGGCTGAACAGCAAACGGAATTCCCTTATCAAGGCGTGTTTAACCCTTTACATACGGTGTATAGAATTAACTATGGCAAACAA
This sequence comes from Apis laboriosa, assembly GCF_014066325.1. Taxonomy (NCBI): domain Eukaryota; kingdom Metazoa; phylum Arthropoda; class Insecta; order Hymenoptera; family Apidae; genus Apis; species Apis laboriosa. The sequence goes on from NW_025222279.1 coordinate 4,968,813, forward strand.
ATTATTAATGATAAACAAATGTTAAAAAATTCAAATAAAGTAAAATTTATGTGTTTGAAAAACGCTTAGAATTATTTTGTTTGCAACGTAAGTAAGATATATTTTATAGAATGTATTTCTGTTAGAAAGATTCTTATATCCATCAATTATTTCACACTATATATTGTAATAAAAATATCATTTTCTAAGAATAACAAATCATTATTACATTATTACTTACATCTAATCAAAATCTATTATCGTTCAAATAATAAACATTTGTTTATCAATTTAGTATATTATAATTCAACACTAAAAAAGAAAATTTCCGATTAATACTGATCGATTAATAATAACGAGATGCTGCAAAATCTGTTGTATAAAACCAGATTTTATTATTTATTATTATTATTATTATTCGATATATAACACACGAAGAAAATTTCTCTAGTGATAAGAAACATACAGCGGTTTACATGAAAAATTCTACAATGTATTCGACGATCGGATTCCTATTTCACGGAATGAACACCACGCGAGTGCAAAGACTGGAGACTCGCGGTTGCCGCAGCAGATAAATATTATTGCAACTCTGAAACGCTCGAACCACTTGATAGTATAAATATATCTCATTGGAGACGAGGGCAAACACGCGAACGCGCCAACGTTGCATTGTTGAATACGCTAAGCAAACAAGATCGAGCCTACAGCCGTGGTAACTGACAAATTTGCATAATTCTATTAATTCATGATACGAGATGTTCGCTTCGTAATTCAACGTGCGTCTTTCAGATGGAATCTCGCTTTCGATTCTATGATGATCGTTGCCGAGTACAACAATTATTGCACGGTACAATTGCCAACGCTATTCCGAGTATTTAATTAGACTATGTAGCCTGTTGTTACTCGATGACACATCTCCATTGGGTTTCTCTGCACGGATTCTCGTGGATTTCTGTTTGTCAAGTGACTAATACATACAAATCGGAATAATAATGAAAAGCGTATGATAAAGTAATGAATTATTGCATGCATTTTATTTATAAGGATATATAAGGATTTATAAGTATAATCTCTATTTTAAATCTTTTTTATAATGTATATATGTATATATACATTAAAGATAAAGACTAGATTTAAAAAATAAATTAAAAATATATTTAAAATTGTAATACAATTGCTTATGTGTATTATTTTATTTTTTAATTTATAAATTCAAAAAATTTATAATATACGCATATTCAAAAATTTGAAATCATATCTTAAAGATTTATATCTTGGAGTAATCTTACCTAATCTCTAATTTTATTTATTATATCAATAAAAATAATCTTTCAATGATATCTAATTTTAGATATATATAAATTTGTGTCTATGTAATATAATGAATGCATCCCTATTAACCAGAGCTTGTGTAAGCAAAAACATTGTTGTATAATTTCAGTTTATTTTTGCAAGGAATACTGCTACTATTAGTTTCTCAAACAAATAAAGCGTTCTTAGCTATACTTATACGTATAGTATGAGTTATCTGTAATGACTAAATGGTATTATAGTAAGAAATTTTTATTTGTTTTTATTATAATTCACATATATTTTATGAAAAGATAATTTATAAAAATTTTCTTAAAAAATAATCCAAATTTATTGATTCCATTATTTAATTATTAAAAAACTTAAAAGAATCTGTAAATGTGATATTTAAATAAATATCTGTAATATTTGAATAATCTGTATAAGTACAGAGTTAAAGAAAAAAAAAAAATAATACAATTCCAATGTTTATTGCTAATTTTGCCAATATTTATGTTCAATCATATATCCTGTTATCTATTATTAACATAAGTATCGTTCAATTCGTTAAATTATACCAACCAAATCTTACTATTCTTACTATTATTACTATCTCTTACTATTATTACTATTATTTCTTTATTTACAAAACAACCATTATTATATTAAAATTAGTTAATTTGTTTCGCATATTTATTTTACATTTAAATTGTATCAATTTGATAGAGATAATTAATAGAGAAAAAAATAATTTTTGAAAAATAAATAATGTGATAATTTGTTCTGTAAATAAGATATAAGTACCATACCCTCTTGATGAGCCAATCGTTTTTCTTCAAGAAAGTCGAGTCCAAGACGAAAGTAGATATATCACATAACTGATCGAAAGATCATTTAAGATAGATAAGAAAGAACGCAATTCTGTCTTTTATAAGAAGAATTGCGCATTATTACTTTATTCGATCTTGTCTCTTATCACGAAAGAATTATCATAAGATCAACCGACTAATTTCTAGATAATTCTTAATATTAAATTCATTGAAATATTTTTCTGTTGCAAAATGAATTATATGAATGAAACGAACACCAATTTAGAAAGAAACTCGCCAAAACTAAAAATTTAAAAATTTTTATGAAAATAGCGATGTAATTTAACAGAATTTCCATCTGATTTAAAATTAAATAGCTTAAATGCAGTATTCATTGGATATTATCATTGTAAAATAACTCAATGACGTTGAACATGAGGCAATGAGGAACTATCATGGAAAATTAATGATAACCGGTTTTAGAAGAAGGTCGAGACGATCAACCTGAGAAATATCGATTATTCTCGAATTTTTCGTTAAGTCCCTCTCTACTTTTTAATAAAATCATATTGTTATCTTGTATACTTCTATGTATACTTCATGATAATTTAATTCAACGATAATATCATCTTGTCTTTCGATATTATATGGACACATTATATATGAAGTTTTTCTTGCGTTGTTTGCTGAAAAAAGTTGCTACGATTTCATAATAACAATAATAACGACAAGAAAAACCTGAAATTGTAATCGAATTTTTTTAAAAGAGAATAATTTTTTTTATGAATTTTAAATAATACGTTTCAATCAATTTAAAATTGAATTTTATTAAAAAAAAGATTAATTCATATACTTTATATCTTTGTTTTTCGTTACAAATATAAATATAATCAATGAAATTTTATTCGAGGAGAAATTCTTTTATAGAGATAGTATTCTATTTGATTGAAGGAATTATTTATATATCTTTCCGTATATATTAATCAAATAACGAATTCATTATATATTATTTTTTCAAATCTAGAAATAGTATATATAAAAATACAAATAAGTATATATAATTCATAAACATATTTGTATATATAAAAAATTTTACGTTTATATATAACGAAAAGATATATTCGATCAGAAAATTTTTGAATACAATTAAATACAATGATATTTTATCACAATTTTTTTTTTTTTCTTAAATAAAAACAGAACATTACAAGAATAATAAGTATGACAAATAAGTAATGAAATTATTGCATAATAATGGCAGATAATTCAAAAAATAAACGACCGGTGGTTTAAGCTAGTCTGGCGAGAAATTTTGCGATTGCAAGCGAGTGCCAAATATGCGTACGCGACTCGCTAATATCATCGTGCAGCCTTGATTCCAACGATCCACCGGAGTTATCATTTTATTCCCCTTCGGGATTCACTGCATAATTCATTAGCTCGCCAAAGGTATGATCTCTTCGACGATCAAGTAGATATTGCGATAAACTTTTTATTTTTTTTCCGCGAACTGGAATACGCGTCAGGAAATTGGCATCGATTGATTCTACAATTTCTGACCTAGAAAAGAAAATCGATAGGTTCAATGGAAAAGTGCTATAATATTTTTTTTTCTTTTATTTTCAATATGAACGAGATAAGTAAGTATCTATCACAATTTTCTTAAATTAAAAAGATATTTTAAAAACAAAATGATATTTAAAAAAAAAAAAAAAAAAAATAGAATTGTTACGTAAAACAGTCGAGAAATAATAGAAATTCTGGGGCTAAATATTACACGATCAGTTTCAAAGCAGACATAGGTTAATTAGCATAAGGTTAATCTCATTATGCCTGCGCGTTATTATAATGTGCAGCAATAGTGTCTTATGCATTTGGCTGATAACATGTAGCAGACATCGTTGCTCAGAAATAATTCTCTAATTGCCAATTTTCTAGAATCTTTGCGGTTGTCGGCTACAATACTTCGTTGAACGGAATGTGCAATTACTTCATTAGCGCTTGATTAACGAATAATTCGTATTACTCGTGAATTTTTTGCCAGAGCTTTCTAGAGATCTATCAACAATTTATGAATATTTCTACGTTTCTTCTGAACATTTAAAGACGTTTTTTTATTCAATCTGGTAACATTAATTATTGTTGATACTGTAGATATATTTACTGATACTGTAGCGCAAAAAATATTTAATTTGCCAAGAGTATTTAATTGCCAATTATTTTTTTTTCGATAATTAAATATAATGACCATTAATCAGAGAAGTAATAATAATAATAATAATTTGAAATATAATAAATCTTTATAAATAATTGATTTTATTTGAATGATCCAAACAATTCTAGCACAAGGATACTAAATAATAATAATTGTGATTTATAACGTTAACAAATCGAAACTTGAAAATGAATTTATTGTGAAAAGAAATAATATAATATATTAGTTATTTTGTCTTCATTCTGTCTTCGTAATCTTACGTTATCATGTTACAATAAGTCACTGAACTCACTTTTGAGATTATTATCACTTGTCATAATATTAAAGAAAATAAAAAGTTAAACAAGATAGATATCATAAAACAATAACCAATAAACTTCACGGTTCCTAATAAGATCCCTAAAAGTAACTTAATCACGAAGAAAAATAAAATTCCTCTCATAAAATATTCTACAATAATGTAATACCGATTTCACATTAGAAAATTTTTATTGTATTTTTTTGAATATCTATTAATATATATTTCTCTTCCTATTGCATCAGATTTGTCAACGATGCATGCATCTAAGAATTTCTCCTACTTTGTTATGATGGGTGTTGTGATGGAATTACACGTTGATCTTACGACCGTGTAAAAAAACAAACGCACATGGTAGTGTGAAATTAATATCGATACCTCCTGCAAAGATGATATCTTCCGTTGTTTAAAATTTTAGGTAGTTTCATTCACATTATCGCTAGAGGGCAGTCATCAGCTAATTAAAAGTGGTGGGGGATTACACGCATACACAACAGTGGACAGATCTGTATTGCATTTGTTCAGAATGAGTTAGCACTAAACGCGCTATAATGCTCGAGACATTGAAATAATCAATTTTTATTTTTATTTTTCTTATTTTTCCTTTATTAGAAAGGAAGATTTTTTTTCTTCAGTTCGAGACAAAAATCGAAAAACTTCATTATCGGTTTAAGTACAATCGAATTAAACGGAAAGAAATATCTCTATTTTTAATCATGATTTAAAAATCATAGAAATTTTTACGATAGAAATTGTATAAATCATCTTGATTTATATTATTTGATTTCTATTTAAAAAGAACAATATTTATCCATTATTTATCTTATATTAAAAAGAAAAATAAATATTTTCAATGTTCAAACATAAATTACATTGGTAACTTGTATGAATCACTATGTACAACATATCGCATGAATTTTCATCGAGAGAAATTATATCGATTAATGGGATTGAATCGAATGCGAATCGACAGTAAAAGAACAAAGAAACGATTAGACATTGATTTATTGAGTAATAGTGATAAATGAAAATCGTCGAACAAAATAAATGGATCGAGTTTATCGACGTCTCGAAACTGGAGCTCGAAATCTTTTCCTTTAGCGCGATAGGAACGCATCAGAAGACTTGTTCTCAATGGCATCGGTCCAAATCACATGATACCAGGTGCGCATGCTATATCCAAGTATTTTTTTCCTTGTCTCATGCGACATCGCGCTATTTTAATGAGATGTATCCGTCTATTATAAGTATTGTAGTTATTTTCACTTTTTACCTGTTATATTTACATATAATTACACTTGCTAAGAATTATTATATTTTTGGATATAGAATGAAATATAAGGAAGAAACGTTTTTTGAAGATTTTCTTATTTAAATTTTTTCATTTGGATTTTATCAATTCTTTTTGTTTAACTATTCTTATACCATCCTTATTATTAATTTATTAATGTCTAATACTAATATTATTATATTATTCGTTATATTGTAATTATATCCTATTATTATAATTATAAATTATCATATACATATAAATAAATAATATTAAACATATAAATAAATATTATATTTTTGGACATAGAATGAAATATAAGGAAGAAACGTTTTTTTGAAGATTTTCTTATTTAAATTTTTTCATTTGGATTTTATCAATTCTTTTTGTTTAACTATTCTTATACCATCCTTATTATTAATTTATTAATGTCTAATACTAATATTATTATATTATTCGTTATATTGTAATTATATCCTATTATTATAATTATAAATTATCGTATACATATAAATAAATATAGATAACAATAAAAATACAAAATTCATGCTCTTTTCATTTCAATAGAAAAGAAAAAAAGAAAAAAAAAGAAAAAAAAGTGGACTTTGTAACATTCAAAATCTTCACATTAATAAGACAAATTCTCATCAAGAAATTTCGTAATAAATCCAATTAATTTATCAAAACAAAATGACATTGGCCTAAATGTCTCTGTTGTATAAAGGCTCAATTGCATAATCCGGTTTTCGGTGTCGATGATCGATTATTAACAGGCCATTGGACGGTCGATTTGTCGATAACTGGTCGGACAACTGTTTAACTTGTATTTGATTTTTGGCGTATAATCGTTGTAACATCAACACGGTTTATTGGATTTTTAATCGATAATCGTGCGCAAATAGGACTCACCGATATATATTATATTCACGAGCGAGCTATAATTACACAGTCGTTCGTGTTTAATGAAATACAGACGAATTGATGATATTGTGCAATAATTCACGGACACCGATGTTAACAAGAAGAGAAACGTTTGAAGTTTTGAACGCGTTCTGCTCGGTATTTTGTGAAGTTTATTTGGTAGAAATAAAAAAAACGGATATATGAAAGGAAATTACTGCAATTTGATACCGTTTAGCAATTTTTAAATGATGAGGTAATTATAATAAAATATTATTAATAAAGTATTATTATTTTTTAAAATATAATTAATTTTTTATTAATTCATAAAAAATATATATATATTTTGGAATTTTTGGATTAAAAAAATTTGCATTTAGAAATGGAATATTTTTTTTTTTTCTTTTTAATTAAAGAAGTCATTTCTATTTTTCCTACTTATTTATTAATTTATTTTTTATACAAGTGAAAATATTTGAAGAAATAATTGTTTTCTTTAAAAATGTTATAAATTTAGATCGTAATAGCTTTTTTAGCAATTAGAAAACGTATTAATAATGTCTAAGATTTATATTTCTACGATAATATGTTTTAATATTTTATACAGTTTCAATTATTCTTTTTTTTTTTTTTTTAAAGTTATTCATTTAAATTCCAATTATTTTTTCTTTACTTTAAAACTAAATAAATTAAGCAAAGTTACGATACAAGTAATTGCTACAATTTGTTCATAGAAAAAGAAAAGAAAGTAATGCAATATATAATTGCCTGATTTCACTGCATTCGATTGGAAAAACATGTCTCGGAGAGCATAAAATTATACGAAAAATAAATTAAAAATAAAAGAATTTAGTAAGTAAAATTCCGCATTGTAAATAAGTTAAATAGATCGAAACGTTTTTTGAAATTATTTATTATAAGTTATTTTAAGTTAAGTTTTTTATAATTTAATTTTTGTTATTAATTTAATCATTTCACGATCACTACAGTATCATGTTTTAATATATATAATTTTCATTCTGTACATTTTCTTCATCACATATTTTTTTTTCAACATTATCTAAAAGAGAGAGAAAAAGAATAAAAAAACTTCTTACTCCTTAAGTAAATTCTACCAGAATGCGTAGAATATGTTCGAGCTTCATTTTTAAAAGCAGTATATAATTACAAACTAATTAAGTTAAAAAGATAAACCGTGATGGTATTGGCGAGCACTCGAGCTTCTTAACATCTAATTTGAGCATTGCGAGCGATCATCGTGATCACAACGTGTGCAAGTAATTATAAAGCAAACATCGTGAAAACGTAATTGCAGCGTGAAAGTAAATCCGTTCCTATTAGTGGTTTATTAGAAAGCGAACATATAAATCTTTTTTTCTATGAATAAAAGAATTTTTCGATCTAGAATTAATTATTTATATATCCCGCTCAATGAATTTCTTAGAACGAATATTAAATATCTAATTCTATATAAAACCAAATAAAATAGAATTATTTATAAAATTAAATTAAATAAGAGGATGGAATTAATCAAGATCATAAATTTACATTTATTCAAAATGTAATAACAAAAATCAATCTTGTCGTGAATATAAATTTGTGATGATTATTTGTTTAGAATATTTATGATTATGCAAAATATTATTCATCATCAATTACATTATTTGATCTGTTGTTAAATGAAAGTGAAACGTATTAAAAAAAAAAATCATGCAATCCATTTGAACACATCATCGAATAACTGTTGAGACAGTAATAGGTAACGAAATAAAGATGATGTTATGCTAAAGGAATTAATTTTCTAAGAAGATATAGAAGATATATCTTGAACGTAATATTTTATTTATGTTGAAATCGAAAGATCTATTATTAAATTTAAGCTTGTAATTCTTGTAGTGGTAAAATAATAAGAATACAAAATTAATCAATATTAAATTGTAAATGTCAATGAATTAATATAGGCGAAGAATTGTCGATTATAAGAAGATTCGAGAAATATAATATTATATATTCATTTGTCACTTCATTTTTTGTCACAGTTATGAAATATATAATTTTTTTTATGGATATTTTTTTGTTCATTATACCAAGGTTATGTAAAACAATTTTATATAACATAAACATTCATTCCATAATAATCATTATTACTAGAAACAATGTTTGTAACGTTCGTTACTATCATCGATCAATTCATTACAATTAACTTTTATCGCCAAACGAGATGAAATTACATCACCGAGCATAATTACTCATTTTCTTTGCCACTGTGTCTATCAATAAATTACGTTTCTTTTTTTATTTTTTCTTAGTTGGATATCATTTCGTTCAATATTTACTTCTTCTTAATATATATATATATATATATATATATCTCATCACCTGAATACATTATAGTTAATCATTTTTCTTTCTTGTAACAGATAATTTTTCAATTGATTATAGATATTTATTATCTGTTGATCGTTTATGAATTATTTATCTATTTGTAAAGTATTACTTACTTAGTCCAATTTCAGTCATAAATGGAATACGTATTCATATTATGATATATTGTTTTTATTGTAGTTTAAATGTATTCATCTGGAATCTTATATAACAAAATTTATATTATATTTATAATAAAATAATTTATATTAATTAATTTATTGATCATAATTGATAATTTATTATATTAATTATTATAATAATAAATTATTATATTTGTATTCACGATATTCAATTACAAAATACATTAATATTTTTATGAAGAATGATAAAAAAAGAGTATAACCTATTTTAAATTCTTCTTAAGATTTTAAAATCAAAGTTAATTATAATAATTTACGATTCCATACATCTTATTTATTCGTCAAATTAAATGAATTTTTTCAATGAAAAGATATTTCGATGGATTTTGCTAATTATGTTGTCGTGTTGATTGCTAGACGACATGTGAATATACATTACTGTCATCTAAAATAATTTTTTATTCTTGACATTATTACGATAGCAATTGTCTCAAGAGTCTAACGAATCTTTTATGTCAACCTTCTATTACGCCATATGACATTTACATATCTATCCATAAATATATATCAATACTCTTCTAATCTATATCTCTATCTATATTTTTTTAAGCCTATAATACTCGGTATCATTTCATAGCATATTACGTATTTCACATTATTATCGTGCTATTGCATATTAAAATCTTTTAATTTACAAAATTGTTATCAACATTAATAAACACATAACACAACTTGCAATAATTTGTTAATTATGATTTTATAGTCTTATCTTATGATATATCTTATGATGTTCGTCATTACCTCACATTACTTTTCTTCTCATAATAAGTAAATTCGATCTTTTCTTTTAATAAGAAAGAAAACATTGATCTCATTGATCTCTTCATCGATTTTTCGAATATCGTATCCGATTTTTTTCAAGTCAACGTATATCATTGCACCAAGAAAAAGAAGAGAAGGAAAAAAAAAAAGATAAGAAATAATTGAATTTGCATGGAAGAATAAGTCTGAAGCCATTTAAAATAAAACAACAACGTCCACCAGAGAAGACCCTGCAAACACTTTTGATCATAGTCTTCGATATCCTCCATAAAATTTCGCACACAACATCTATAATATTTTCTTCGATTATACGTATTTCCGATCAACTTATTAACTTTCCACACATTTAATAATCTTAATAATAATCTTGAGATGTATCATTAAAAATATAATCATTTTACAACTTTCTCCTTTACACATAATCTGTTCTAGTTTTCGAATCTTTAGCAAAAATATTATAGGTATCATTGATTTCTATCTATATGTCTGCATTCGTATTCGTAACAACTGCTTATCAGTTATATATTATCAGGATACCTAGCAACCAATACATAACATAATAGATGAGTTTATTGAAAAGTTATTTTTTTATTTAAAAGAATATATTTTTTTTGTTGTAGTACAACAATGGAACAATGATAGATTAAATGTAAGAAATGAAATTGTTGAATCATTATCAATTTTGATCATCCAAGATTTTTGTTTTATATACCGGGAATAACTTAACCATTTGGAATAACTTGCTCTTTCCAAAAATAATATTCTATATATAGTTACGTAAGACACTTGATATATTTCTGGACTTTTTAAAATTACCAAAAAACATTCAATGCAAAAATTGCAAAAGATAAATATGCAAAAATAAATATATTTCATAAAATATATAATAAATATATATAAAATTATGAAAAAAATATACCACTTCTACTATCCAATTATATTCTTTTAATAATAATCAAAAAAGTGATCAAAAGTTTCTGCCTCGGAATTCTTGAAAAAATTTCACGTGCCATCTCCTATCCATTTATGTTTTCCCTATACAAAATCGAAATTTTTAATTTCTCGACATTTTTATAGAGAATATAATTTTAAAAGAAATAGTACATGAAATTTTTCTTGAATTTGATACATTTACTTTTATCTTTTATTCATATTATCAAGAATTAATCATTAACAATTTAACTTAATTCTAAAAATATTTATCTTTAATATACTTTTTTATTATTTTTTATTATTTTTTTTTTTACTTTTTTTATTATTTTTTACAACACGAATTGTTGTGTTTTTATAGTTTTATAGTTTTTATAGTTTTAAATATATTATAATTTTATAGTTTTTATAGTTTATATAGTTTTTTTATAGTTTTAAACATTTTTTGAAAATTTATATAATTATAGAGAATTTAGAAATATATTAGGTCTCACTTGTTTTTAAAAATATCTCGCTTATTTTTAGAAATATTAAAAAATGTTTTAAATAAAAGTTGAATGGTTTCAAGAGAGCTATATTTTTGATGTTTATTTAATTTTTTCAATAGATGAATATGTAAAAAATTTATGAAGATTAACTTCATTTTTTTAAACGGAATCATGTATTTTTTTAATACAGGAATCGATGTATCTTGATTTTCGTTGTAAGTCGAAAATTTATTAGTTTACGGAATATTTAGCAATGTTTAAATATCTTTAAAACTTTTGTTACAAGTGATTTTTTATAGAAAATAATGCGCTGCATCTAGAGAGATGATTATGCATTAAGAAATACATGATTCTATTTAAAAATTGATGCATCCTCCTAAGAAAAAAATAATTACATCATATTATATTCTTTTTGAAACCATTTAACTTTTGTCTGTAATATATTTTTAATATTTGTTTGTAACATTTTTTAAATATTTCTGAAAATAAGCAAGATATTTTAGATAATAAAGGTAATTGGCAAATTCACTATATTTTATAAATTAATATAGAATATTATTAGAAATTTCAACTTTGTATCAAAGAGAATGAGAAATTTGTTATAACGTAGTATTCTTCACAATATTAGCGAAGTTTTATTCCATCATTGAAAAACATTGTATTTAATTACTCTATGGCATTACATCAGGTAATAAAATCACTATTTAATACTTTAAAATCTCACCAATATTGCAGAGATTATAATAATATTGTTGTGTATCTGGTGCAATAAAGTAACGCAATTAATTACATAGATTTAGAAGTCTTAAATCTATCTTTAAATCTGATTCAGATAAAAAGCAATTGTAGCATTTATAAGCAATCATGAAAAATTATATCATCATCCTAGAGAAGATAAATGATAATTTTATAGAATAAATAACGTAATTGTTAGATATTATTTGTAGCTTGACGACTAACAACTTTGTATCGATTTCACGAGATATATACATAATATAAACGAAGTGCATATAAACGATTTTTCCTTATTTTCCGAGATATTCTGAGTGTAATGTGCATTTAACTTTAAAACCGCCTCAGACAATGCAGAGATGATATGCCTTTTAATCTGAGATCGTGTAAATAACGTGCATATAAATGATCGATGAATAAAATTGTTACTTTCACAATGAATCGAGCTGCATCGATCAAGTAGGAAATGACCCGTTAAATGTGCTATTGCCTTTTTCCCTAATTACTTTTGGTAACAAATATTTCGAAGCTGTTCATACAAAAGTAATTCTTCAATTCATAATCATAATTATGCATTGATTCTTATAAATGATATAAACTGAGATGATGAATATTTTAAATTCTTTATTTTTAAGATAAAAATTTTTAAATTCAGTTATAAAAATATTAGAAATCACGATAATTTTAAATTATTTAGCTTATTATATATTATATAATATTTCATAAATAATATTTAATTATTGACTTGCTGTAATAATAATATTGTGAAAAATAGATTATCTTATCCTACGTAATATATTTTGCATAGCATTATTATGTTTATATATTTTGTACGCAACATTATGCTCGACAAAGCATGAATGAAAAAGTTCGTAGAGGGGAATTTTTAATCGTGATAAAATGAGATCAAACCTTTCTAAATATCATGTGACGGGATTATGCAAGAATAACTTTCAAGTTATTTTTTATAATTTACGTCAGTAAATCACATTTGTTATTTCTTGCTATGATTTTATTATTTTTTTTTTTTATTACTATACATATAAAAAAATATAAAAATTCTTTTAAATTATTATTTCCACGTAGCAATAATTTTGTTATTTCAAAAATAATAAGAAATAAGATATATGTGTAATAATAAGAAAATAGATATATGTGTTTCTGAAGAAATGAATCTTCATAATTTTACATATGTGTACAGAAATTCTAGCATTGTCTAGAAAAAAGAATCGGGTCAGCGCAGGTACGAATAATTTATGCAAATGCCGCGATAGATCCCACTCATTTCATGTTTTTCACTAGGCACTTTATATAGACACGATCAACGCGAATACTGCGTTGTAAAGTGCATTCTAGTTTAGTGGTGACAAAAATAAACGAGAAGTCTGTTCGCGTAAAAATAGAGATAATTGCAGCGATATTAAACGACAAACGCAAAATATTTCGCATAATCTAATGACGTTCTGTTATCAATAACCTTTTTTTCTTTTATCTCTTTCGAGTTTATTAATCTCTTCACTTTTTTTTTTACATCTCAGGGAATATATCCTTTTCTATTTATATTTATCAATCTCTTATTTTTTTCTATAATTAGTAGTAAAGTCTTGTTTAATATCTAATTACTTTTAAAAAAAAAATATTCTAATTTCTAAGATTAAATTATCTTCACGTTAAACGTTAGAAAGATGACAAATCTTAAGTAAAAATATTAAAAATAAATATAAATATTATAAAATATTACATATTAGATTATATTGTAATATATAACTGGATTATATATATATATATATATATATATATATATATATATATATATATATATATAGAATAATTAAAAAACTATAAATGTAAAATATAAGATAATAGAAATCAATTTCAACAATAATTACTATTCTTATTCATTTTTTACAATTCACTCTTAACTTATAATATCCATGTAATTTTCTGTTTAAATAAACGACTTTATTCGTTTAGAATGAGACGTCTTATTCATAAACGAATTTTATTTTACTTGTTCTGACTAATGCTTAAAGTACTTCTAATTTAAAAGCAACAATATATTTATACTAGCATAAATGACGAAAATACTATACGTATTATAATCACAGTTCCAATAATTGATCTACGCTAAGTTATGCTTCTAGGGAAAATTAATTTTTCATTGTAACTATTATATTTCGTGATAACTAAGACTTCTATCAATTTCAAGGTCTTTTTCACAGAATTAATTGCTTCTACAAAATAGTTAATAGTGCATATTAAATTTAGATCATTTTCTAGAACGAATTGCCTTAGAGCCATTATTACCTTAGAACCGCGTTCTGAAAATCTATGTATACATATATAATCTACGTATACTTAACGTATAATGTGTACAATATAATAATAATAATACTTAGTCTTTGGCTTAAGATTCAGAACAACATTTATAAAAATTGAGTTTTAACTTCTCTAACTTTGGAATAACTTAAATTTTAAAATTTATAATACGAGTATTAGAAAAAATATTTTATTTATTTATTTATAAAATATTAGTATAATTTTGATTTTTGTCAATAAATATGTTTCTTATGTTAAACGTTTAAAATAATAATAATTTTTTCTGTACGAAAGTATAAAATTTTGTTTATCTGAATAGATTAAGAAGCAATGATATAATAGGATTCACTAATTTTCCTCTTTACTTGTGAAGATTTTTCATTTAAATAATAGCTCATGTTCAGATGAATAGATTCAATCAGCAAAAATTTAATTTTAATTAAATATCAACTAAACTTTCATTCGAATAATTTTACTTTACTATAATTTATATATATATTATAATTCTATATTTTGCATTAAATTATAAATTGCAGACATATTGAGCAAATTGAGCATTATTTAAAACTTTTCTATATTCTTTTCAAAATATAATTTTTTTTAAATTTATAAATTATATTTCATTATAATCATACAAAAAACAAAAAAATTCTATCAATTTCAAAATAATGCAAAACCTATTAATTCCTATATACGCGTATATATTTCTCAAATTTATTAATTTCCTTTAACGAGTTCTATGAACTTCATTTATAAGAACACATCTATAAATTAATTTACATATTGGATATTTCTAGTCACGTGGCATTTTTTAAGAATGAATCTGTGTGTATAAACCGCACGAAGGCATGTCGAGCATATGAATTTCCGGTCCATGCACGACCGCATTTGCAATCGATGTTAAAACTAACCTGGACGAGGTAAACCACCCTATCGCTGGCAGTTGACCAACGATTGGCTCATGTGTTTATTAACGCACGATAGAAGAATGTAACGCGCATCTAAACGATTTCATAATGCAATTGCAGCGAAGAGATCGTCGTGCTTTGCATACCAATCGGTCTTCGAGATTTACCGCTGTCATTTTGCTGTGTCCATTCGTTCTGATATGGATAGTTCATATAGTATATCGGAAGATCCGCGCGGGGCGCTGTAAGCTTTTCTTCCGGGAAAAGAGCATAGAGATATACGTGAGATACAGCATATATTATTAAAATAGGTTAGTCACGTATATGACTAAAAATGACTTTAAAATACTAAGAACATTTTTTTTTTTTAATAAAATAAAAGATTCGAGTAAATTAAATCGAGTGTTTTAATTTTTCAAGATTAGATTAAATGATTTGATTATATTTGATTACAAATGAAAATAACATTAAAGTATTATATTGATAGTTCATAGAAGTCTAATTATTATTTAGTTATATTAAATTTTAAAATTGATAATATTTTTCAAAAAAGAACACAAAGAATTTAATTTTAAATAATATTAAATTTTTTTAATAAAATATAATAATAAAATATCTTTACAATTTGTTCAAATCTACACAATCTATGTTTATCCAAGATTTTGATAAATAATTTTTAAGAAGTATAATCATTGCTATCAGCAATTTTTAAAACAATAAAATTTTTGCATTGTTTTTGATAACTTTGTGCAAAACAAGTAATTCTTGTATATTTTTTTTTTTTACTAATCATCAATCAAAAGTTGTTATGAATAAGTACATAATAATTGTTTATTCGCCGATTGAAAAGCATTAATAATATGATATGTATTTTTCAAGATAAGATATCAACAAATAAACTGTACTTCGAGTTACAATAAATATAATTACAACAAATAAATTATCAAGACAAGATTATCAAATATAATTCATATTGGACTTAAAAAATTTAAAAAGCAAATTTTATGAAATTTCTGATGCGTTCGTAAAATCATTTATTATTTTGAAATGATATAAAAAAAATTCTTTTTCTTCTTTTCGCATATATTATCGCAACATATTATTTATATTAAATTATGAGTTAATAAATTATCTCTGGCAACTTTGAAAATAATAGCTTTTTAATTCTAAAAAAAAGAAAAGAAATGATTATTTTTCTGTTGAAATTGGAATTTAAATTTAATTCTTTTATTTATGAAAGTGATTATTTTAATCAATATGATTATTTTAATTCTTTTAGTTATTTAGGCTATCTTCAAATCTCTTTTCATAATCATAAATATCTTAAAATATCCTAAATTAATAATTTTCAATTAATAATACTATTGTTTGCATTTGTGCAATGATTTTATTTTAATTTTTAGAATTAAATAAGTTACATAATTAATTTCCTTATAGCAATCTCATTTTATCGATATTTCAGTTTTGCGCAGGTCATTTTTCAAACTCGCGCATATCTTGCCAGAAATATTTGAAGTTCGTAGAGTAGGGATAAAGTTAACGTTCGCTGAATTATGATGAAATCAATGCAGAATGAGCGTAACATCGTGATGATCTCAAAGGACGGTGCTCGTGAAAGCGTTTACGACTTTTAAAACACGCGAAAGTGTGGAATAACGAAATGCGAGTTTTAACGCCGGTTCGAAAATAGTCGCCACACCAGGTCGTAGACTTTGATACTTTCTAGAATCAAAATATTTTTCTATGGTGCACGCACGATTGTAAATTTTCTCTGTACGTATTTTCTGCCAATGAATTGCATCTAACACACAGTAATAACGCATTACCATTCCTCTGAATCAGTATTTTAGAAATTGATTTACGATTCGTTCAATTTAATGTTCTATTTATCAACCGGAATTTATATCGCTGCATTGATTTGATATCAATAGATATTAGATTTGTTTACTTTATCGTGTTTATATTTTTTTTTTGTCTCAAAATTAAATTTTGTCATTATCAGGCAAAAATAGTTTGAGCTTAACCTAAGAAATATTTAACCTAAACACTTTCCAACAAGATTATAGGTTAAGTTCAATCCTTGAATTTTCAACATTTCATCAGACTATATGATAATAAGAAAAACTAAATATTGTAATATAAATCAAGGATCAAAGATTCGTAATTGTTTATTTTTTCTCAGTTTATATATATATTAATTTCAATGATCCAGTTTAAATATACCAAGCTGACAATAAATCATGCCAAAACACGTCAGATTCATACTATCAATTGATAAAAATATCATAAGACGATTACAGAAACTTTTTATCATTCAAATCTATGATATATGTATAGAAATATTTCGATAACAAATGATTCGTACGATTTATTGAGATTAACATTTAAATATTAGATCCGCGCATACGATTAAAAGCGTTATTGATATCATCACCTTTTGTTAGACGGTTATCCATCAGATTGCACGTTATCGCGTATAAATCATATCATAACAGATTTACGATCGATTTGTCCGGACTTGTAGTCCATTATAATGATCGAATACTTAAACATAAAATTATAACGTATGGAAATAGATAAGTTTTTTATTTGGATATATTTGCAAACACAAAGACAACCATTACGGTTTACTATTATGTAAAATTATAACCATTATCGCCATATATAGTAGAAAATAATGATATTGATACTTATTATTTTCGTAATTCTTATTTTAATTAATATGTTGAATTATACAAGAATATATAGATATAAGAATATTATTATAAACAAAAGAACCACAAGAATCAATTAGTTTACAATATGTTTTTATATTATAGATTAATGATTACATATGATTAATTTATTCATATGTAATAAAATATAATATTATTATACACAAACGTTATTCAAAATCTATTATTTCAAACTTTTGGTATAGTGTAAACGTGTTTCAAAGTGTTATATGAAACGATTAATCTGAAAAAACGTTTTACTATGATCGACGGTCGGTCTAAATTGAATGAGTTGGTTAACAAAGCGAAACAAAAACGGAATTGAAAGATTACAACTATTATCGTGGCAAAAAGTTTAATTACGTAGGTAGAGTCATAAAAGATGGCGGCCAGAATGGCAAGAATGGATTAAATCGTTCGATACAAGACACATGGAACCGTTGAACGGTTGATTAGTTAGTTAGCGAGTTAAAAAAGAATTCAAACAAATAAGTATCATAAGACTCTAGACGAATCACAGATTAGAGTTCAGTTTCGTTTTATCTCGTCTCTTTCTACCTATATATACACGAAAGTCCCTGAAACGAGAACTACCTACTTCCGAGTAATAAAGCCCAATGCCGTAATCATCGTGATTTAACGACATCGACCCAAGTGCCGCGGAGGGTCGATCGTGCGATCATGTATTTCTTTCTAGATACACAATGTATAAAAGTATGAACATTATACGCATTAGTATACAAAAATGTAAGCACTAGAATATTTTATTGTCAAGTATATTTTATTGGCGCGTATATGCATTGAAGAAAAAAAAAATGCATTGAAAAAATATTTAGAAACATAATTCTAGATTATTTTATTGTATTGAAAATTATTGTGTATGCAACTATTTAAAAATTTATGTGAATCATTAGCAATTCATGAAGACATGTTAAGTGTAACATGATAGTTGAAAGTGATAGAAAAATTTACTTATAGTATATATATTATTATATAGTTTAATGAATAATGTGGATTTATTCATTAATCATTTTTATTTCTTGAACTGACGTTAATAAAATTAGAATTAAACTATGCAATTATAAATATTATAAACGATATTATAAACAAATATGAAAATATGTAAAAATTCATTTATATATTAACAACAAAGAAATTGTTAAAATATATAAACATGCAAATGTAAATAGAAAAAAAAATTAAAGTAAAGAATATGTACACATAGATATGAACATGAAGTATTACGTTATATACATTATAATATACAAAAATATACGTAATTATTCACACGAGGCCTGTTATTATTACACCAATGATCGCCACAATGCGAACTATTGAAACATGAAAAGATAATGAGAAACGTTTAAAGATACGATAAGTAATAGACTTGCTACCCTGACGCACAGCAACTATTGTATACTCTACTGTAGAAGAACTCGGTCATTCATACTCGGGGATCGTTATCATGCTAGCGCGTCAGTGTTCACAATACGATCCGGTAAGGCGTGTACGGACAAAGAGGAACGTTTAAAAACACGGCAAAGTGCACTGTATCGTGATCACCGATGGAATTATTCATATGCTTAGTCGTTATATGTTAAAACGAGAACATTTCTTCTAATTATTATAAATTATCTGATGTAATGAGTTTCGAGAATCCAACGGTGATCTTTGGTGCTTTAATAATTCATAGATAAAATAAATAATTCAGATAGATTTTTACAAGCAGAAGAAAAAAAAAATAAAATTAAGAATTGTTTCGAGGAAGTTAAGTGGCATAAAATCTCATTTCCGTTGAAGCAATACTTCCCTCATATGTTCTACTTCCTCGCGAATTACAAGAGGTTTATTATACAAAACTCAGCGTCATACGAAATTTAAGGTTTCCTGGTAGAATGTAAAAGATGAGATATATAATATTGTGCAAAACTGCATTATTTTTGTTTTTATAGATAGTAATAATAACTAAATATATATATATATTTTTACCAAATGTTTCATATACTATATAATATATGAAAATAAATCTTTACATGTTCTTTTTTATGATTTTACTTATTTATTTTTTTTTTTGGTTTATAAATTTTTTTAAAAATATAAATAAAGTGTATGTATTTGTATATTTCAAAATAAGTCACATAAAATTTTTTTTTAAGTTACTAAACATGCTTTTAATGCTTTCTAGTAAAGATTTGCTTTGATTTCTTTAATGATAATATTATAATATGATTCTTTTATAACAAAATTATAATATAATTATTTTTAGAATTAAAGAGAAAATTAAAAACCCAAGAATTTTACAAAAATCATAATTCTTTTATATATTTAATTATTTTATATATACATAATTATTTTATATATATAATCTTCATGCAAGAAAATAATAAACCATTTATTAGGAAACATTCCAATGATTGCTTTTTATTACAGGTTAAAACAGCATTACGTATTTAATTTATTCTGTTTGAATGACTTTTTGTACTTTAAAAAATAGTATATCGTTATGAGAAATTAAGATACATATTTTTATTCGAAAAATTTTTAAATTCTATTTAATTCTAATAAATTTTAAAATTCTATATTTAATTATATTTATATGTAACTTATAAAACATTTATTTAAAAATTTCTTTGAAAATTATAGTAAAAATTATTACATAACAGAAGTATTTTTAAAATTGTGTATAATATACTATATAAATAAATATAAAATATATAAGTAATTGTATTATTTATAGTATTATATATATAAATATAATACTATAATATATAAATATAAATATATATAATACTATAAATATATATAATATATATATAATAATCATATATAATTTAATATCGATTAAGAAATTTTTATCTTCAAAGAAATTTTATATAAATATAAAAAAGCAAAATATAAAATTTATAAAAATTTCTTTCCAATAATTTTTTATAAATATTATTAAATATTACGATGATAAAAAGTAAAATTTCACTGAAAATAATTGAAGAACATTTGAAATAATTTAACAATAATGAAATTCTAATTTAAATAAAATTAAAAATCATCGTTTTATATAAATAACAAAACGTTTGCCAAATTTATCTTTCACAAATATACTCATAATAATTCCGGTTAAATTATAATGTATTACAATCTTTACAAGAGAAAATCTAGCGTCATTCGAAAAGAATTCAGAAGCGACAAATTCCTAGCGATCAATAAAACAGCTGTAACAAAACCGATTACATATCTTGAAAATGACTTAACATATTTCGCTTACTTATTGCATCATAACAATCGTTCTCACTTTAGCAACTAATCGATCAACAATATTTAAAAGCATTTACCTTGTCGAAACCGAATATATCGTAAAATCTGAAAATCTAAAACCTGTTGCAGAGGAAATTCAATTAGTCATGAATCATGCTCATACAAAAAAGGTTAACTTGCATAGTGAGTTTGGAAAAGTTCTATTTTCTAACTGAAATGATTTCGAACAGGAATTAAAAAATTGTATATTATTTAAAATAAATTTAATTTAAATAATTTTAATTTTTTCAATTCTGACTGATATAAAATAAAATAAAATAAGATGTATTATAAAATAATTATTATTATAGTTAAGAAATGAAAAATTATAAATCAGCGTTTCCTAACCTCTACATCGTTTACGAATCTGCTATATATATTCATACATATATATTTTTCATCAAAATTCTCGATGGATAATGAAATATTCATAAAATCTTCTTTTTCACGGTTAGTTGTATCACTAATTATTACACAAGACATATTTCATCAATTTAATATCAGGATAAGAATTTCATTAATGCAATACAAGGATCGAAAGTTATGCACGAGGTTGCACATCTATCTCTGTTAAATTGCACGTTCATTCTGAATTTCATAATTCGCGCTGATTAATCAAGACTCAATGTTCATGGAATCGGCAGTGATCCATGGATCACTTATCCGTATATTTCAAAATGATTCGCACATTTGATCTATAACTTCAAATTTTTGAATTAAAAGATAGAAAGTCACGAAATCGTTATCAATTTGAAGTATCGATGTGATTATCATGGATGAAGTTACAGCATGAAATATTAGCAAATGTCGAAATCATGTTTTCGATGTTTAGTAATTAAAGATAACTGAAATATGGAATGATAGCAAAATTTATAAAAATTTTAGAGAGATTTATTCTAAAAGTCAAAATTTAAAAAAAAAACAGAAAATCAAAATTTTAATAATATTTTAAGACATATTTTTATAAAATAATTATGAATATAAAAAAAAATATATAATAAATTATATAATGAAATATCATTCGTTAATTCATTTATAATTCAAAATTATATTTTATTTTCTATTCCTTAAAATTAATATTTATTTAAAAGAAAAAAATTTATATAAAAAAATATGGTTTATAGATATGAGATTATTTTTTGATATAATTTAAATCTAAACGGTTTATTTCAAAAATATCTAGTGTCCATTTATATAAGATAAAATTCATGTTTCGTATTTGAACGATAAGATATATCAAACATTAAGGAAATGAATTTTTTACGTAAAATTGAGTTAAAAATTTAAATCAAAATAGGATTAAAATAAATCCAATAAGATTTTCATTAAGCAAAGAAATATTTCAATAAAATATTAATCAAAATTTTTTTTACATATACGATCTTTTTAATTTTCCTTAGTGATAAATATTATATTCAATGAAGAATTTTTACTAATTCATTAAAACTTTATAATATAGTTCTAGATTTAAAATAGACTTTCATTCAAACTTTCATATCGAACTCTATTAATTCTTCAATTTTTCCTTCTACTTTTAGCGATGACGTGAATCGATGTTGAAGAAACTTATCGATTTCTTTTCTAGAAAATGTAAAAATAAAATTGTGAAGTATTGTAAAAAGAAACAAATAAAACTATTATTTAAAAAGTAATATAATATAATAATAGTAATAATAGTAATAAAAATAATATAACTAAAAAAACCAATTGTTATAGATCTATAATTCATTTCATGTTTATACAAACATATTAAATGTTTTCGCTTTTATTATATTTATCCTGAATCGCAGATGACCCAGACATATCTATAAGGCACGGAACCCATTAACATACTTCAAAGCCGAAACACGTTTCATACACGATTCAAAGAAAATTATTATTTTTTCAACCTTGCATTTAGAATTCGATAGCACACATATTCTCTAAAATCAAGGTTCAATTAAATATTCAAATTGAACTACATTCAATATTCAAATTGTAACAAGAAAGATAAAACTAGCCCACTTTCGATTCACTTTTATCTTGGATCATCTCTTCTATAGCTTGAAATTAAGCGAACGCCTACGATTTAAATGTCGCTTGACGTGTAAATTTACCGTGTACCACATTTCACGTACCACACGTCCGATAAATAATCATTGAATAATGCCTAATAAAATGATACATTTCATTTCTTTATTTGTTTGAATCATATGTGGAATTTTTGCCAATTTCAGTATAATAATAATAATTTCGATAAAAGTAAAAAAAGAAAATGACCTTGAAATATTCACGATCAATGAAAAAAAAAAATCTAATTCTGACTAATTGTGTTTTTCTATATAGATTGAATTTTTATATAAGCAACTTTCTTATATTTTCGAGTTTAAAAAATAACTGAACATATTTACATAGGTAACTATGTTTATCTGTCTATATGCAAAACATATAAATATATAAATATAAATACCAATAGTATATATATGAAATTAAATGAATACAATTTTTTAAATTCACATAATTATAGAATTTGCAAATCATCAATATAAATGTATAATTATAGTGGAGAAAATTATGTTTTTGATATGACACATGTAAACGATCAATGATTAGAATTCATACAGTCTTTTTTTTATATTTTTTCAGCTATTAAACATCATATTGAACAAACATTGCATTTTTATATATGTTTTATTTAATTTTATTCTTATTATTAATGCATATCATTATTTTGAAATTAATTGAACTATACATAATCATTGAATATAAAAATGCAAGTTAAAACATCTTAACTAATCTAATAATCGTAATAATAGATAATAAATAAAAAAATAAATAAATATTAAAAATAATAAGATATTTTTCAAATCATATTTTGTTAGTTTTTTTATTTTTTAATTAATATATTTTTCATATAATAAAATATTTAAATGATTATTCTTTCTTGATAATAAATAATTAGTGATCATTCCAGAAATATATATTATTCCATCTATTCATACATTTATAGTTCGAGGATGACTCGCATGAAGTTTGTCGCAAGCAAAATGCTCGCGTTGACTACTAATATTCACATGCGAATACATTTGTTTGGCAGTAATGATCTACCAAGTTACAAATAGGTAATTTTATTTTATTTATCTAACCATAATTCTTTTTTTAATAATTCCACATATTTCATCAAATACTTATATCACATATTATATTAAATTGAAAATACGATTACATTAAAAATTATTATTCAATTCATTTTTAAAAATATTTTATCTTTGTTTAACGAACGAGTTAAATTCTTAAGTGAGTAATATTATAAAAAAAATCACGAATACTAATCGAGCGCACTGCTTATAACTTGCACGTTTAAGAATTTTACTATCTGAAAATAGACTAATTGACTTATGTAATTCGGTAAACGTGGTCCCTCGATTTTCAAGTGGGAACGGAACTGCATGATTTCCACGACAAAACGCTCAACGCGGGAGGATGTTTGATCGTGCTGATTTCACATCCATGGCAACGTATGTCCTTATTATCTAAACGTATTTATCGGTCCCTTCATAAGGGAACGGATGCAGCTATCTAAATGATTAGCGAACAGCATCCAGCGCCTAGACACTATCCGATCTAAAAGACGTTGTGTGGCTAAGCATTGAAGAACTGGATTAATGCTCACAGAGATTACAACGGCGAATACCGATTCTAGAGTGATCGAGGATGGGAGGATCCCACTCGATGATGAGTGACGTTTATTGCACGTTCGTAAATCATTCTGGCGTGTGTCTGCAAATGTGTGCAACAAGAAAGAATCTCGTAATTGAGGACTTCAAAAGAATTGTATATATGTTCTGAAAAGGAACTCTTTATCTAGAGAAAATTGATGCAGGGCGGAGCCTAAAGTTTTCGTGCTTGGAAAAGCGCAGGCGATATCGCTTCCTCCGGGTTACCGGCCCTCTGATCAATATTAATACGTGACACCGGCGAGAGGGCGAACTGGTAAGACTCATACATACAAATATATATATATATATATATATATATATATATACATCATGCATGTATACATACATACATACATACAAAGAATGTCATATGAAGAATTGAAAGAAAAAAAAAAAAATTAGAAAAAATTAAAAATGGTAGAAAAATTATCAATCGCATTCGAAATGGTACATATGATAGATGAATGATGATAGGACATAAGCAGTAAAAAGAAGAAGAAAAAGCAAGTTCACGAGAGCGAGAAAGAATGAAGAAGATACACAGTTGATAAATGTGTATTTACCGCCAATCTAGGAACGTCCACAGTTTTGTCGGTGCAGCCCACCTCGATGGTTAAAATGTGACAATAAAAACCCTTGTTTTTTGCCCTAGCACGCAGCATGCAACACCTTTTTATCCTCGTAAATCGATCCACAGCACGTCATCGATAATATCGTTCAAAGAAAATCACGGTAACTACTGTCAGCGATTCAGAAGGGCGCGGAGATCAGGGTTGAGACACTCTATTCACTCACGTACACGCACTTTTCTTGTCGATTTTAATGCTTTAGCGATTTTCTAAACGTAGCGAAGCCAAGATTGTGTAATTGGCACTGTCATTACTGTCACTGTATATTTCCGTATAGATTTTGTTGTTTTTCAATGATACGCGTATCCGTTACTATAAATGAAAATTCGAAACTGTTAGCATTACAAGTATCGGTACAAGCGGAATCGCTACAGAACAATTCGACCTCGTATGTACGGTCACGATACATCCGTGTATTGCATTCTTTCAAGACCAACTGCGGGATC
The DNA here is from genome assembly GCF_014066325.1 of Apis laboriosa. Taxonomy (NCBI): domain Eukaryota; kingdom Metazoa; phylum Arthropoda; class Insecta; order Hymenoptera; family Apidae; genus Apis; species Apis laboriosa. Next base: position 4,995,061 of record NW_025222279.1, read on the forward strand.
ACGATTTTTAGTTCTCTAACATCTCAAGTGGTGCCCTCCTATGGCGAGCGTTGCCCAGAAATATATAATATATAGAAAGGCATTTATACTTATATTTTTAATAACATTTTCATGTAACGATAAAATAAAATTAATTTCCATGTTACCAAATTTTTTAAATAAAATTTTTTAAATAAAATAAATATATTCAAACTATTAATAAAATTTAAATAAAATGTTTGTAATATAACATAAATATGTATAATAAAATAACATAACATAAATGGAGCTAATTTGATTAGTTTTGTATTCATATAATAGTATCGAGATTTGTTTTTATATGCGTGTATTATATTAAAACCAAATATATAAAAAAATTTTATTTTATTGGACGCTAAATAATTTTCTTTATGAAATCAATAAAATTAAATTGCAAATATTATATTAAATATATTTAAATATAAATATATATAATCCATAAAAAAGAACTATATATTGAAAATTTTGTTCGATATTGAATAAACATATAGTGTTTTACTAACAAAATGTATGAAACCAGTCTAATATCAACTGTTTAATAATTCATAGCTGGTAAATTGGCTATAGTAATTGTATAGTTGATAATTGAAAAATAAATAATATAAATAAATAATAAAAATAAATAATATTCGTTGTGCAATTCTTAGAAGAATTTATTTTAGATTATGCGTTTATAATTTTACGTATTGTTTGAAGAAATGCTAACGTGGTACAATATATTATATGCTATTTTTATATTAACAACAATTTAAAAGTGGACGACTACTGTTTATTATATTTATGTGTAATTATAAATAATTTGTTAAATAATTAAATAAATTTATAGTGATGATTTCTAACATTTTTCCTGTACATGTACACATGTTATATTATATAATATATTTTGAATTAAAAATAAATATATTAAATTATAATCATCTTGATCTTTTTTATTTTTATTTTTTAACTTGTAATGCTTTTAAAAATTTTTATTTATATTAATTTATTTTTAATTGAATAGAATGAGTAAAAACTTGAGATGAAATATTTTCATTTTAAAATAATTCAATGATCTTATAGTCATTTGATCATTATTGACTTTTAAAATATATTTGGCTCTAACACATTTATTTCATTTCTTCATACACTTATTATAAAAGAAGCAATAACATTTGATCGAAAATTTCGTACGCATATTAAAAACATTCAACATAATAATAATTAAAAATAGAGAAAACGAAAGAAAAGTACATATTCTTTTAGTTAATCTGTAAATAATTGTAGATATATATATTAATTGTACATGGATCTCATTACATAAATATGTTAAAACGGCGCATATTGCAGCATAGTAAGAAAAATATGTATAGAAAAATATAATCAACTATATAATAAATTGCATAATTAAAATGTGTGAGCATAGTGTTATATTTATTTCTTAAATACAGCTGTCGGAAATTTTTTTTATTTTTTCACAGGTGAATATAATTGAAAAGGGATTTCAATATAATAGCACAATAATCGCTTGCTTACAAATGATATGCTCAGTGAATTGTGTTTCGTATGAATTGTAGGTTATATTTTTGTTTTTTAGTATCAGGGTTCTACACACGTGTATAGATTCCTATAGATGAGACACATATACATATAATATAAATGTCATTTCATATTTTTTTTTGCTTAATATTATCTTTGCATTGTAAGAGATACAATATATTGTAATTTTATTGTAATTTATGAACAATGTAGAAATGGATTGATTCCTTAAATAATTATGATATTTGTGTAATTATGATATAATTATTATATATTTTTTTGGTTTTTTATGTAATGTAATTCAAATAATTTACATATTTCCATGGCAGTTCTATAATAATAATTTTAGGATAAAAAAAAAAGGGAGTATGAAGAATGTATGAAAACAATTATATAAAAACATTTAAAAATATGATAATTATAATATAAATCATATAGAATTTTTAACATAATTTTAAAAAGAACATATAAATTAAAAAAATTTCTGAAGAATTACTATTATGATTATTTTTTGAATTGAATTTTGGTCAAAAATTTTATTCAAGGGATCAATCCCTAATAGAGCCAATGTCACGAATTAAGTTTATTAAATTATTCATAAAAATAAGGAGCAATTCATTTTCATGTACAATTGTAGCAATTACTAAAATTATTCAACCTATTAATAATAGATTATCGTATAATGCCGATATTTTTCAATCGAACTAACGCAATTCTTTTGTAATTAATGCATTAATGCATTAATGCATTTATTTTTAAAAATTATATAATATCTTGATGTGCAATCTTCGCAGAAGATTTTCAAGCTCAAAATGACGATTATTATGCAATTTGTTGTTTGTGAAAAGCAGCAATAAAATATATACTTAATAAATTATGATAAATCTAATTTAATATTTATATTTAAAATATAAAATATATGAATATTTTGAAGTTATTGTTTTTTTATTTTTGAGTTTTTGAGTTCATTTAAAATTTTTGATTGTTGATTATTTTGATTGAGAAAAATTAATTTGAAAATTATTTAATGTTTTGCTTGTTATGTATAACTTTTGATTCAATATATTTATATTAGAGTTTATTTGTCTGTAGAATAAAATAGTAAAAATTATCTATTTATTTTTTCTTTTTTTGTTAAATAACATGTAATTTTAATAATATTTTATCATTAATTGCGCTAGAAAGTTATATTATAGTCATTATTAAAAATTATTTACAAAATAAGTCAATCTATATTAAAAAATTTTGTTAATTGTGAATTATTTTTTTTTTTTTAGTTATTTGAATAATTATTAATCTAAAATTATATATTTTGTTAAATATATTATTATATTATACAATTTAATTTTATAAATATTTAGCATATGTATAGTATCAGTAATATATTTATTATCGACATACATTGTTGTTGACTACATAAAATTTTGTTTCTTCCCTGATAAAAAATCACTTAAATTCCGATATCTCATGCTGCTGAACAAACAAACAAATTACATCATCGTTAAAAATAATGGAATAAAAATCGATATTTGAATCAATTTGTTTTTCTTCTTGAGATTCTCCTTTTGGTACTTCTTTTAGTATTCAGATTATTTTTTTGTTATTTTTAAACAGCAATACAATGCATTTTGTGGATATGTTCTTTTTTTGTCATGGCGATAATTAATACTTTGGCAAACATCTTTAAACTTATATTAACCAAAGTATCGAAAATCACAACAGACTATCGGTTATCGGTATTTTCTAATACTTACCATTGTATCTATTTAAATGTTAAATTACACATATAATATTTTTTTGTTGTCGATAAGAGATCAGTAACACATTAATAGTAATTATTACTTATTTGACGCTTATCGATTATTTGCTAGGGATATTACTTATTGTTTTTTCATTGGAATAACACATTTAAAACATTGGTAATTGAAATTTGGCGAGAGTTATTTGACACAATCAACTTAATACATGATCGATTTTAAAAGTGCAGATAAATTTCACATGGTTGTTCCAGAAATGCTTCTTTTAATTCAAATCTTAAAACATTTTTGTTTTCTTTTTTTCAAAAATATATAATAAGAAATTAATGAAGCATTCGTTATCAAATTTGTTGTATAACATATTTACAATCTATCGTTAAAATAGCAAATATCCCTCGCCTTGGAAGTATCGATATATGTGATAATTAAAGGGCGTCGCGATTATTTCTCGGCGCAAAAGTCGTTCTTGTTTAAGAATAAGTTTAACAGCGATTGCTTTAGAGTCCATTTCCATTTATAGACTGTTCTGAAAGCTAATACCTACGTTCAGCAAAAGATAGAAAAAACACCGTATTACATTTTGTCTATGCTAATTTATACTTGGCTAATTAAAGACGAAAGAATACAGTCGCAAATATTATTCTAGATTTAACTCTAAGTAATTAATGTTATTGATAATAAGATAGATTTGACAGTAACAATCATTTAAGAACTAAATATATTTTTTTAAAATATTCGATACATAAATTTTTAGTTTGTTGTAGATTTATAAGATAATTTATGATTGTATTATAAGTATCTATTTATAGTATAGAATATATAGAATTATAGTTATGATTTGTTTTAAAGGGAATTCAAGAATTTTAAATGGATTAGAAATCTTAATTACTTAACCCTAAAAGTTAGAAAAATCGATTTTTAATTATATATTTGTTATTTTAATTCTTCGATATATAAAACATAGATAAAATATAAAACAAAGATTGAATTTAATGTAATTACACATGGCAGATATTTGCTTAATAATTATTATTATAATTATTAATAATGATTCCAGAGTATATAAAATTGAATATAATATTTGAATTGCTTAGATCATAAATATTATAATTTATTTATTTATTTTCTAATTAATTATTCTTGTAGTATAAAATAAAGAATTTCAAAAATATCTTATTATCAATTTAATCATCAATTCATTTTTCTCACAGTTTGTTCGTCTACCGCGAAATAGCCTATTATTTTTTTTATCTAATAAACTGACCGAGTCTATATTTTTCGTTGCATATTCACTGTTTTTATCTCACTCATGATTTTGTTAGCATTTATCTTAAATTGTATTCTTATATGCTTACGCGAAATTTACAAGAGAATTCTGTTAACAGTAAATTGAGAAAAAATATAATATAAAATAGATGCAACGGCAATTAATATAAATACATTACATTTATAAATACACTTTCAGTGAGCCATTTTATAAAAGGAACTATTAACAGAATTTCAAAAAGTAGAAGCGATTTTGAAGTATATGTACATTTGGATTGGAATTTGAAAGGATATGATGTATAAAAAAAATTAAATTAAAAAAGAAAAATGACAATGATTCTATTAAAGAAAAATACAGAAAAAGAGACGAAATTGAACCTGATATCCTAATATTATGCAATGAATCAAAAATACGTAAATTCCTTATAACAATAAAAATTATAACTTATTTTATATATAATTAAAATAAAAATCAATTTGATTTTTTGTTATCGAAAATATACATGTATGTATATATATATTTTTTATTTTTATGATTTCTAAGTAAGATTTATAATATTAATTTTATATTTGGAAAATATTGCTATATATTATAAATAGTAATGTTTTAATTTATTATTTTTTTTTGTAATAAGGAATTTATGCGTATTTATTCATTATTTCAAATTATATGAGTCAAGAATATCTAGTGGACTGTCTATTTAATTTCATTAATTAAATGAAAATAATATAAAGATCATGATATTCGCTACTATAAAAGAATGTAACATGGCATCACAATGATTTTGATTAACTTAAAAACTGCATGGGATTAATTATGTCGTGCGTAAAATTAATGTAAAGATATAATACGCTGCGTATATACAATTGTGAATAATAAGGGGCACTCGCGTACATATACAACAAATTATGAATACAATCAAACTATTTACAACGTTAATAAATTTCTTTTAGTTATAGATTAGACAAATTATTTTTATACGTACCAACTATTAAACATAAAATATTTGTCTTCACATACATTTACACACACACACACTCACGTATTATGAATTTTGTGCAAAAAAATTCACATTTATCATCATATTTATACTTATAACGAATTATTGGTGCAACATGTATGCTTCATTAAAAAATTTTCAATTAAGATTGATTTTTTTCCACTTTTTTTTCTTTTGAATTGTTTATAGTTGCAATTAACGGAGTGCATCTATTTTTATGAAACAATTTTTAACGCTTATTATTTTTTGTTTATGATTTATATTGAAAGCTATGTTATGTATACTTGGTGCATGTTCAGAAATTGACAAATGTTATTGAATTTATATATGTATACAATAGCAATTTTCTAACTATATCTTGAGACTAAATCATGGTTGTTTTAGCTTTATTTTTTTTTTTCAATATTTAATAATAAATTTTAATTAACGGTATGCTTATAGACCGACGTTAACTATCAACTGCTTAGGCCTTTTTCTTTAACGTGAATAAGAATGTACAATCGGTACGATTATACATAGAACGCGTTAACATGCAGATGATAGTTCTTTTTTTAAATCTCTTAAGCCTGATTATTATAGCTTTGCCCATGAATATTGTATACAAGACATTTATGTTATTAAATGTGAGAACAAAGAAATGTTAATAGGCAGATATTCATTCATTCTATAATATGAGGCACACAGACAGCCATATATCATTATAGCGGTATTATTTATCTTAGAAACTCAAAAGAAAAATTGATGCACTCTATTAAGTTTCAATATATTTAAACAAAAATAAAAAATTATAGGGATAATTAATACGCTTTTTTCTTTATCTTTATAATTTCAATAAAATTAATTTGATCGAATTCTTTCACTCTATCGGAATGTACTGTGAAAGAAAGGCTTTCATTGCTGAAATCTATAAACGTAGAAAAAATTTGATAGTGAAAAATATCAAATTATAATATATCAATATTTATAATTATCAATAAAACTATTGGATGTTGTTAATAAAATCAACTCAATTCTTTTGTTTTTGATTGTGAGTTTCTTCACACTTAATTTACCTACATATCTCTAGGTAACCATTCGATTTAAAGCTGAAAGCTTGGATACCTATTAACAAGTTTCCAACAAAAAGTGTTTCCTAGAATCATATACAATAGTATATGTAACAGTTACGCTCAGTCGTGCCATGTGTTCGGAAAAGCGCATTACTTTTGCGCTGATCTGATACTACAATGGCTCTACATTAATCAACGTAATTGGTGTTTTTCCTTGCGAAGTCAACAGATTTTTCCCTGTTGACGTTTGAAAAGTTTTTCTACCTACGATAAAGCTATATGATGGACGTTCACATATATACTTAAATAAATTAAAAAAAAAAAAAAAAAAAAAAAGAAATGAAAAAAGGAAAAAAGGAAAAAGAAGAAAGGAAAATTGTTAAATTGTTAAATTTTATGAGATGATAAATGCATTTCGATTTTTTCCCCGAAACGTTTGAAATTCGTATCGATATCGTATACGTTATCGTTAATTAATATTGCCAATTCGTTATTAAACCTCNTTAATGTATGTGCGGGGTTTCTTTCCCTTCATGCTATGTTAAGCATCGTTATAGCTGCATCGTTTAAGTATACGTTGCATAGATCCATAGCAAATTTTTCCCTTATTTATCTTATGGCAAAAAGGAAAAAAACTATAAAAATACATTGAGACATGATTGATCTTAGCCAATTCATTAAAGTCTCGACGCGTTTCGATTCAATCGATATCCATACACGCAATTTATATTTTTAAACAAAACAAATACATCAAATTTCAATTTGATCTAAATGTTTGTTTGTAATCTCTTTTTCTTTTTCCTTTTGTTTAATATAGATTGAATACTTAAATTTCCATAAATTAAAATACAACCTCACAGAGGCTGTTGAAACGGTATAGACATAGCTAACCCTTTCACCATCCTAGAGTGTTGTATCATTTTTCTTCAGTTCATAATTAAAAATTTATCTAAATACCATAAATATAAATTTCTAATTCACTGATTCAGCCTTTCGATTTCGAGACACAGGCAGTGAAAGGGTTAGATATATTCTAGTTCTGCGACTGTGTTTTTTTCCCACCACGTGGTTTGATACTTTCTGAAATCTGCCACATTGCCTCCTCACAGAGGAAATCACTGAAATTATTGAAGAACGTTATGATACGTTCGTGTTTCTTGAATGAATATGTCCTGTAATAAATGAATAATTAAATTTAGAGCAAAATAATAAACAAATAAATTATTAAAAAAATAAAACATACCCTTTTTTGAACCTTTTCATATTTTCAACAATATTAAACTGTTGCCATCTTTTCGAAAAATTTATGCTGCCATCAGGTAAGAGATCACTATTTCCAATATGCACGAATGTAAGATCTTGTAATACAAGTCCACTGTAGGTAGAAAAGTTATTTAAAATATTTTATATACTTGATAAACTTTGATTTTAAATTATTATATTCAAATAATTATAAAATGTATTTACATATAAGGAATACATGGCGGTTGCGTTTCTGCCAGAGCTTGTCTGTAAGCTCTAAAACTACTAGAACTATCAATAAGAGCACAATATTCCTTTAAGCCTTCTGTAATATGTTTTTGCCATTCGAGTCTCCTAATAGGTGCACTATCCAATGCAGAAAGCAAGGCTAAATAACTATTAAAATTGTTTATTTTTCTAAGATGTTTCATTATCTTAATGAATTTAACGACATATTTTTCCCTATCTTTTGCTTCGTTTTCTAATCTGTGTTCTAATATTCTCGATCTGGCCCAGTACGACATTTTATTAAAGTGTTCTGTAAATCTAGTTAAGTTCGGACTTCGTTCTTCGTTTTGTTCTTGTGCCCAAATTAGTACTTCCGGTATTTCGATTTTCATAAATAAATCAGCATCTAATAATGTCATTTGTTCCGCAATTTGTTCACTTTTAAAATCGAGAAGGGAAGCTTGTTTTGTTGTCACACTTAATGAAGAGAGAATTGGTTGTGCGGATTGTAATTGTTTCACAGCGTGTTTTTCTAAAATTTTAACACGCAAAGCTTTCGCCATAGTAAGATCACCACTACATACTAATTGTTGTACGAATTCCATTAGAGTTTGCAAGAGGGTATCATCCAAATCTGACATACTAAAAAAAATCATATTGTTTTAATTATTTTAAAATATTTTAAAATAATAATACATAGAAAAAAAAAATTTTTTTACGCAACTTACGTTAAATCGCTAACAGCTCTAACTAATAAAGAAAATGCTTCACGAGCTGCTCTTTGTTTGACAACGTCAGCAGAACAGGAGAATCGCTGATGACGTTTATGCAGTTTTTGAATTAATTCCAATGGTTGCATGAATGTTCTATACGTTGTTAAAAATGCTTCTTGATACAAAAAGTCTGTAAATAAGCATGAAGATACATTAATTTATGAAATAATAATATATATAATATAATAATATATTATTAAATATCTCAATATATTATACATATATAAGAAAATTGCACATATCTGAAATTTTAATAGAATTTAAAATGAATCTAACAAATTATTACACCAACCTGATTCCTTCTCATCTATGAAGCATGAAAAAGTATGAAGTGCAATTTTTATTCATATTCTTTGATGATATTTATTAATAATGCAATTCAAATTTCAAAAATTTAAATAAATTCTTACCGTGTTTATTAGCTTTAGTTGCATGAATTAGTAATGCATCAGGATGACCACCTCTTATATCTGGTCCTTCTTCATCTGGCTTTTTAAAAACTAAATATTTACTGATATCTAGTTCATCTAATATGCTATCGTCTTGATCAATATCTCTTAATTCCAAAGTATTATCATCAACAGATATCGATGATAAAGCATTACTAGCTGGTCTTGATGATGTAGATAATATTGTATCTAAGGCAACATTATTCTGAAAATAAAATAGTACTTGATTAATAATATTTGATAGTATAAATTTACAGTAATTTATGAATTTTTAAGATGTTCACCAATTTTACTGGAGTCGAAGGTGTCAGCTCTTTCTTATCATGAATACAACCAGATTCTTCTATCTTTACTGGAGTCGAAGTTACGATTGGCTCGATTGTATGTATACTTTGCATGCTAATGGTAGGTTTTGGCGAAATTGGTGGAGGTGTTGCATTTGATTTAATGGATCGGGATCTCTTTGGTGGTAATGCTGGTGGGAGACTAGAATTATTTGTTAGTTCTGTTACTGATGGTGTCATAGTTATGGAGGTACTGAAAGAAATAATAGATGATATTTTTTTTTTATTTTCTATATTAAAAATGAGAATACTTGTGTATATATTTATATTAAATTACATACTTTGAACTATCGTGCAATGTGGTCATAGTATGTGCCATGAAAGAACACGATTGTGTCGTAGTAAGGGCCATATCATTTTGCCATTCACCTAACATTGAATTATAAGCTGCCACTGAATGGCGGGTCCCAAGACCAGAGATGAAATCATTGTTACTGTGAGAACAATTCCCAAACATCTCCATGTATGCCATGACTGCAATAGATATAATCACATTTATATAATTGTAATGTATTGACAATGACATAGTTATTATGAAATAACAAAAATAGATAAATAAAAATATGATTCCATAGTATATACATATATGTGTATATATATATATATATATATATATATATATATACACATATATTTATAATATATATGATAAATACAAGCAATTCATGTTACAATAAAATATCAAAGCACAGATGTAAAATACTGAAAAACACTGATGCACAAGCATATATATCTCCATACATAATTATACATAAATTCACGAATACAAGATTCGTATAAACTCACTGGAATAAGAGTGTAATCTTTTGAATAACATTTTCGCCGATTACAATACTTTTTATGATTAAATGATTTTACGATTATTTAACTGGAACAAATATCATATAATACAAGTACGAATAAATATCATATATATATCGAGAAAATTTCATTTTATAAGAGATCTATATTTTCTTTGATTCTTTACGTATAATCGTGGAAAACTAAAGTCAGCTGGCTTAACTCTAGAGTTAAAGAAGCATAAGTGTTAACTGACTATTAGCAAGAAAAGGTCAATTTAATTAATGGAATAATGTCGACGCCCACAAGTAGTTGAAGATTAATTTCTACGATTAATAACATTTAGAACTTATACAAAAATGTTAATGAAAATAATAAATTTATACAATAAAATAATACATTGTGTAATAAATTTAAATAAAAAAGTTAATGTATGAAATTTTAGTTCATGAACTAATTCAAATAAATAAATAAAAAAAAAAGGAAAATAGTTGAATGCAATTAAATCTGAAAGTTAAAAAAATTCATGTTTAAAAAAAATGAATATTATTCTTCATTTTTTTTTAGTTTAGTATTATTTCAATTAAATTAAAAAATAAGCCATGAAAAAGCCGAAGTTATGAATAAAATATTCAAGCTTAATATTAAATGAAATCGTATCAATCATTTCGACAAAATGAGATCAAAAATAATTGATGAGAACATGCCGCAAAAAGCTAGGAGCTTAAAAATCGTGTATAATCAATGCGTGAAACGAAGGGTTTCAACTTAGCGTGAACGTGTTTGCTGAGGGATAGCTGATTTGTGTGGGCAGGATCCCACTTACCAGAATATGCCACTGATTGGAACACTGGGGGATACAAAATATTGTATCAGTTTTAACCTACTATGTGGAAAAAATTCGGAACGACTATTCTAATATAATCTAAATAATTTCTAACATAATTTTGTCTAATATTTATTCTCTTTAAATTCAAAGTAATTTCATTTTCAATACATATAAGTAATATTAATATTACTTTAATTAAACAGCAATAAAGCAATGACAACAATAGTATTAAATATTATCTGCGTTATTGCTGTCTTTTTACTATAAATTATGATTAAACTTACTATGCCTTTTTTTAAGAGGAAGTGGTGGAGGTTTACTGGCATCTGGATTATCGCCATTATTAGTATGTAAACTACAGGTTGATAAATGCTCGTTTTCAGGTACATTGTCGTACTGCGATGGCTGACGTTCTTTTCTCCGTTTCGATCGTTTTTCTGGTAATGCCGGCGGTACACCATTAGCATCCGATGTAGATATCGATTCCATTTCCTGCACAATATAGAAATTGAAGAATAAAAAACAAATTTTGATATAATTATTAGTCGAACTGTTATAATCATATAAAAAAAAATGAAAACGAAAAAGATTTATCAATTATAACAAGTAACAAATATTATGATAAAAAAAAAAAAAATACAACACCCACATTTACCAATTTTTCTAATATCGCGGAATCTCCACTTCCAGATATATTTGTGCTAACAGTACTCTTCGAACTAGTCATTGTCTTCTGAGTGAAAATAGACCCGTTACTATCCGAAGATAGTTTTGTTTGTGAAAACGATTGTTGAGAATTGAACGTTTGTGAATTATAACTAATGCTGCTCTGCTGGGAAGATCTTTTGGACGTTATACTGGAAGTAGTAGTATAACTTTGGGATGAACTTCGTTGTGAATGCATTGATACGAAACCAGATTCTTGCGTTTGGGTCGATAATCGATTTCCTTCTATACCTGAAACATAATCATCAATATAATTTTTAATAACACATTAAAAATTTGTACGTATATATAATATTTTTTCTTACGCAAGAATGTCTTCAAAGTTTCCCAATTAATGGCCATGATGTATTCTAAGATTAGTATTAATTGATTAAATTTCGAAAGAGAGTCAAGAAAAAAGAATTTCAGTTTGTTAAACTGATTCGAATGAAGATCTATACGATACTGTTTATTCATTCAACATCAGAAGGTCTAACGCCTACGCTACTTGCTCTACTAGCTCTATTTGAGAAATTCTTGCGTAATTTTAGCTTTTACATTTTTTTCTTTATATTTATAAATATGCAACGTCATCGGTAACGCCTTTATTTCAATACTATAATCACGTTAAGTACAAAATAATTTTATATTACCTACCAGTAAATTGATGAAGCACTTCTTGTGGAGTTTGTTGACCTAATAACATAGTACTTGGTATATTTGTTTCGGAACCGTCCCAGCAACTACAGTTTGAACTACCATTAACTTGCATGCCTATAAATATAAAATAATAATTAACACATTGTCTTTTTTTTTATATTATTTTCTCTATAACGATACTATATAAATATATTAAAAAAAGAGAGAGAGACTACATTTGTGTTTTATTATTAAATATGATCTTTTATTATCACACCACATAATTTTTTAACGTTAATTAATTCACTATATATATTATTTCTTTTAGAAACTAAAATTAAAATGTGTATCTTAACACTTTTCCAGTAAAACTGATTCGATGATTAAGACAAGCATAGTTGAGAACTATTTTGCTGACTAAGCACTGTCCACATAATGTTCTTCTTGACACAGATGGAAATGTACTTATACATTATTCTTTCATTACCTTGTTAGGATAACTTTAATTTCATTTCATCGTTTTCTTTTTTTTAAAAATTAAACGTAAATCAATAATTATTTATAAATAATTAATCTCTAATAAACATGTTTATCCCTAACTTTTTTTTGTAAAAAAAAAAAAAAAACAAAAAAAAAATCAATCCCAGAACAATCATTCATTACCCTGAATAGTAGCCATCAGGCTGAGATCCATACTATCGTTCAAAGAATCGTCGTTTGGTCCCATGATCGCCCGTATCTCATCCTCGTCGCGAGAATGATTTAGGGCCGAATCCAAACTGCCAGCCGACGCGCTTAGAAGAGACGACGAATCCTCTGGAGATCTACTTCGTAGGGAAACACCATCAAGACTAGATGCTAAAAGACCTTCGGACTCGTCGAGCAACTGTTGAGCCCTCGTTCTCCGTTTCGGTGGCAATGGCGGGGGCGTACCGGAAGAACTATTTTCCTCCGACAGACACACATTAGTTCTGAAATTTATCATCATTAGAGAAATTAATTATTTTTTAACAATCGCTGTTAAAAGCCATATATGTAATAGGTACACCGAACAATAAGATTACATGCATTGTTACTTTCTATAAGAAGCTTAGGAAACTACCTTTCGGGGAGTGGTGGTTTTGGGGGTGGACTAGAATCCCTTAAAATCGACTCTGAACTATGCGAACTACGGACCAGACTAGTAGTCGCAGCGGTCTGCTCTAAAATCTGCCTTTCCCTCGGGGTTAGCGGGATATCGGGTAAAGAATTTCTTTGTGGCGTCAATTCCGATCCATAACCCGACGTTCTGAAAGTTCGATTTCAGTTGTACATCGTGTCAAATTCTGTTGGTTATGACGACACAAAAAAATATCGAATTTTTGGTCGCTTTTTTCTTTTTTTACTATTAGAGAACAATTATCGAAGTGTGTAAGATTTAATGGAGATTATTATTAGCGAAGAAGAGAAATTGTTATGTACTGGATGGATAAAGAGAGTGGCTACCTATTACTCGTTGCGACGGCGGCAGGTTTCTGTCTGTTGGCGATCTTCTCGTTCGCAAGATCGACCAAGTTTTTCACCGCGTCCTCGACTAATCCTATAATGTGCGTCACGTTCTCGGTGTCCAACGCGGAGGACTGGTCGCCGTGCAGCAACACGTCGTCGCAGAGTTTTAACAATTGTGCTAGAGCTTGGTACACCTGATTCGTCGCTGATCCCAGAGTGGAGCTTCGAGAAAAAGAGAGAGAAAAAAAAAAAAATAGAGATAAAATCGCACCATCTTTTAATCGTAATAATAATTATTATAACACGATAATTATAATGTATATCGATATATATCATATCTTTTTACCTGTTCTCGTAGAGTAAATAGGATTTCAACACTGTGTGTATCGTGGTGATGTGGTCGAGGATGATGGTGCCGTTCCCGGGCAGCATCTCGAGCTTCTTCTTCAACACGACGTCCTTGAAGTGGAGCAGTGCCAGCTGCACCTGTCGCACGTGGATGTGCAGGTCACGGAGGGGATTCTTGTCGAGGGTGGCGTCCGTGCACCCGGGGGCGCTTTTGTCCCGCGGCGTCCGCGGCGAGGAGGGAGAGGCGGCCCTCGTGGCCGCCCCGCTTCCTCCGCCCCCGCTGCCGCTACCGGGAGAACGCATGTGGGAGAGCTTCTCCAGGAAGTCCTCCTTGAACGAGCGCGCACGACGCGCAAGTTTACCGCCGCGCGCCTTCCCGCCGGACCGCTCCTCGACTTCTGTGATCAAGTAAACAACAATTGGGTTAGATTTCGTTTTGTTAGATTTTGTTATTTGGGTTAGATTTCTGTTTTGAAAATTTGTATGTCGAATTATATTATCCTCTTCTTCTCGAGGATAAATGCGATTGACGAGAATTACGATCTTGTTTTTTTTTTTTTTGATAGAATAGAATTTCTTTTTGTCATCTGTGACAAAAAGGTTGGCTTCATTCTCATTGGGCAGTTTTGAAATATAATTTATTACTCGGAATAATTATCTGCGCAGCAATTACGTAGATGGCGTAGATTAAATTTAATGATACACATGTAATGGAGTTATTAATAAATTGTTATTTTATAAATTCTTCTCTAAGAATTGTATAATAGTTGTAATCAATTATTCTTTCAGAAGCACAAGCTGCTGGAAACAACAATCGAAACATAAATTGTTCACGATCTCTGTTACACTGCGTTAAATCGAATTAAAGTTACTGGAAAGTGAGCACGGCGAAGCAAGTCGAGTTTCTTCAATTGTTCTTCGACTGTAAAGAACATTTCGAAGCGGTATAATTTCTTGAGAGAGAGAGAGAGAGAGAGAGAGAGAGAGAGAGAGA
>NW_025222279.1:5010627-5030732 GCF_014066325.1 Apis laboriosa
AGAGAGAGAGAGAGAGAGAGAGAGAGAGAGAGAGCTGCTTCTTGTTTGAAACGAGCTCGTTGCAGAACTCGTTGCAAGCAAAGTAAACATTTCATTGATATTGGCAAAAATTGATAATGGTTTATTTTTAAAGAGGAAATCGAAATCGACCAAATGTACGTTTTTTTTTCGCGTATAATCGTCGTAAATTATAAGTTAGTTTCAACATTTCGTACTTGAGCTATTTACTTGAGTTATTTCAGCCAACTTCGGCCAAATGGAACTATCATAACTTAAAACTGCAGTTTTGGATATTGGGCCATTGCACCGGGTGCGATAAACTGCAGCAGAGTCGCAATACTCTTGGTGCAACCGGGAAGAAATACGAAATTCTTTTGGTCATTCCCAACGAGTTTTCTTCGCGGACTCGGACCATTCAGGCACACGTGCACGACTGATTGCATAACGCCAGGCGCAACGCACAATACTACCTCTCTTTCGTCATTCTTCTTTCTATCCTTTCCTCGTTTCTTTCATTTTTTTTTAAATTTTAACCAAATACAAGGTAGATTAAAGAAAAAAGAATTATTGAAATTTTCCAATACAATCATCGAATCGAAGGAACAACGACGAAATCTCACGAATAATTTTATTCAAGGGTCAAAATCGATCGCGAAATAAATTTGCCTCGATTCTAGTAAGTAAATATTAAACAGCTCGCGTTCCACCAGACAATCGGATTATCGGCCGATATTAAAACAATTACAACTCGAATACGATTTGTTGCGAAACGATCATTTAACATGGCTTTCGTCGTGGCAAATATAATGTTTCCGTATAATGAACACGTATCGAAACATGGCGGAATACAGGGCGTAATATCCGTGCAAAGCCGCGCGAAACGCGTTTAATGGACTGTCCGTCAAACCGGACGTCGCCGAGGCGATTACAACCGTGTTCAACGAACTACCGTGTTGGAAAATTTCGCGGTTGTGTAGTTGTCGCTGAAAGCACGTGAAACCGATCAGGTGGATTCGACGTACAAACGAATAGAAATAAACGTGTATATATATATATATATATGTGTGTGTGTATACACGTGGTACATATATCACGAGCGGTGATATACAAAATGGGAGTAAATATTGAAAGTCAAAACGATGGCCGGGGCTCGATTGATCGGATCGCTTTTCGAGAAGATTCGAGTGTGCAGAAGAGGATTTTTGTTTCGATTCGTTTCGAATTTTTCTCTTTTTTTTTTTTTTCCCCCATTTTTGTTTATAGAGGCTTTCGTTTCTATAGGGCTTTGCGGTGGTATCGCAACAGTACGTTTCGTATTGTTTGAAAAGTTAATGGACGATGTAATTTATTTGCGTTTTTTTATTTATTTATTTTTTTTTTTTTTTTGCTTGGTTATTTTTCTACGATATGAAGTAGTAATTTATTTATTAATGACGCAAGTTGACAAGGTAGTTTAGTATAGACAAGTTGTTAAAGTATATAATTAAACGTAATCAATATTTTTGCATTTATATATATATATATATGTATGTATTTTTTTTTTATACTTCATTTTATACTTTTACTTTTACCCACAACTATATTAAGCAATCTTTATTCGTGTAATAAAACTCGTATCTCTAATAAATGTCGCGCATTACACAACGATAAAATACGATAATTACGGACGGAACAGGTTTTCAATAACCCCGAACCGAACATTTTCACATTCCTTCGTATCTTTATCCCCCGATCGATCGCCAATTACCATTTATCTTCTATAATTCTTATTTCACACAAAACGGGGCATTTCTCTTCAATCGTGAATAAAAAAAAAAAAAAAATTCTCCTTCAGAGAGAGTATTTCGATTAAACAAAAAAATTATCTCTCCTTCCATGCATCTTCCTTCCATAAAAAAAAAAAAAAATTTTCTCATAAAAAAAAGGAGGATAATCCGTCAGAAGGAAGCGTAAGTGGCGCGACACGGTATTTATTTATCGTTTTCTCGCATAAATTCAGGCCGCGCATCTCGTCCCTTGAAATTTGCAATACGAATATCGCAACGGTCGCATTACGTCGTATAAATTTTCCAGGGGGAAAAAAAGCGATCCTTTGACGAGGCTCTCACTCGACGGTATTCGAATATTTTTTTTCCCCTCCCCTCCGCGTCTCTCTTCGTCCCACCCTTTGTAGCCAGATTATATCGCGTCGAAATATCCTCCACCAACCTCTCGGTGTATATATATATATGTATAATGCTCGAATCGTTTGCTCGATGTTTAACGCCGCGCGAATCGTATCGATTCCGCCCCATTTTTATCGACGCGCGTGTTCGTCGATCGAAATAATGGATTTACGAGCAACGAGATCGACGGACGTATGGGATTTTCACCGGAAAACACGGAAACGACGTGTTATCGTTATACACGATCGGGGATAAATCGAGGGAAGATGGTATAAATTTTCTGTTCAACCTTCATCGATTTCTCGTGTTTTTTTTTTTTTTTCATAGAAACTTTCGTTCGTGAAACTGATCAAAAATGTTACTTGGAACATATTACTTGGAATGTTACTTGGATCTTGAAGAATAATTTCGAAAGATTTTTCTTTCAATTATCCGTCATAAAATTCGAAAGAAAATAATTTTACAACAAATTTACAATACATATATATCTTTAATCTCATAAAACTCTTTCATCGTAAACTCTTCTCACTTCACCATTACCACCAGTAAAAATAATTCGAACGCGATATTATTATCAGAATCGAAATACCGATCTCCGATTTCCCTTCCTTCGAAGAAGAGACTCTTCGAATCAGACTCTTCGATCTCCCCCGTTTCGAAACCTCGTCCCTATTAATAGAGATGCAAATCGTCTCGCGGCATTTGCACAACCCTTCCTCCCTCCCCCCGTAAAACACAGGGAGGAAAATAAGCAAGGGGAGTGGGGGCGCGCAAATAGTGGAGATTCGGTTCATCGAATCTGTCCGCAACGCTTCCCTTCGATTAATAACTCGCCGCTCGAATCATTACCGGGCTATTTGGCACGAGTACACGGAAGGGAAAGGAGTGGGGGGGACGTTCCGCGGACCCAGTCATCTTTGCCGGGCTTGCTCGTGACGAGGGGTGAAACGCGCAACCCAAAGCGTCCTCCCCTCCTCCTCCTCCTCCTGCTCCTCCTCCTCCTCTCCCCGTGTACGCACGTAAATCAAGTTCTATTCACGAATTCCGATTGAAACCTCAATCAGACGTGATTCGCGCTAAAGGCAATGGGTTGGCTCTCGGATGGCTGACGGAGAGATAATAGAAAACACATGGGGAGAGGGGAGGGGGACGAGGACGGAGAGATGCCAACGGTGGATGCAAATTGCCGTGATTGACTGGATTCACGGAATCCAGTTCGATTCCCATACGGTGGCCGAGCCCCCATCGTTGTTAAACAAGCTTTGTAAATAAACGTGCATGCTCAAACTCTCGAGGAAAAATCTCGGATGGATTCTATTTTTGAGCGGGGGCGGGGGAGAAAGGGCGACGACGAAGACGAGAGGATACTTTTCTCGCTTTAGCTCGTGCAAGCTTTTGATCCAGTCGATCGAAAAGGAGACGAAAGATACCTTTTCTATTTATCTATTTTGTTCTTAATGTATTCTGTAAATGGTGATAATTAGATGATATCGGATGATCAGATTTGTTAATTCGAATTGGATTTGTTAGAAGAAATTAAAATTAAAATCTTTAGAAGAAATGGATCCAATTAACAATCCATCCATTAACCAATGGATCTATTGGTGTAAACATAAATTTAAGTATATTATATATAGTATTATTATAATATGTATTATTATGTATATATGTATTATATATATATATATATGTATTATGTACTATTATAATATGTATATTATAATAATATTAACCCTTTGCTCTCCAACGGTGACTCTCGATCACCATTTAAGTTAATGCCGTAACTCCAGCGGTCATTCTCCGGCACCATTTGGATTGATGCGGCAAATATTATTATAATATATTCTAGTAATTATATATTATAGTATATTATATATAATATAATATATTATATAATACATATATATATATTAATATTATATATATACATATATATATATATATATATATATATATATAATATTATAACATATATTATATAATATTATATAGTATAATAAANCCATTTGGATTGATGCGGCAAATATTATTATAATATATTTTGGTTCTTATAATATATTCTAGTAATTATATATTATAATATATTATATATAGTATTATTATAATATATATATTATATATATTATAGTATATTATATGTATTGTATATATTATTATAATATATATAATATATATATTATAGTATATTATATATAGTATTATTATAATACATATATTATAATAATATTAAATTATAATTATTTATATTAATATTATATGTATTGTATATATTATTATAATATTATAGTATATTATATATAGTATTATTATAATACTATTATATTATAATAATATTAAACAACTCGTGTTACCAATTATACCAATTATATCTTTTTTCCTCGGCCATTTCACGATTTATTCTGTACGGGGTAACAGCCATTACCTGGCCGCGATGTTACGAATTAACCAAGAAGCCAACCAATTAACCAAGATGTTCTAATAACCACTTCACGGCGTATAAACTGTCATTGTAATTGAATTAACTGTCTCATTTCCCCGCACATCGAACATCAACTCTTCGAGGCTCGACTAAAACTAAAAAAAAAAAGAAGAAGAAGGAAATCTTTCGTCACGTTATCGCTTCCATCGTTTCGACAATGTTTCGAGAGATGCTTATCGATGCCATCGATATGATGATTCGCGGGTGGAATTAATGAAACAGCGCCTCTGTAGTGGACACAATTTTTTGGGGCACAGGTTGGTCCTTTCATCGTTATCGCGAGCGCGCAACGTGCTCGAGATAACTTTCCACGCGTGTCCCTTCAATGGCCGCCACTGGCGGCCATTCATCAGCGTGAAAGCCTTCCCTCCCCTCTTGGCCGCGTGAAAACCAACCCTTTCGATGGAAAACGCACACGGGACACGTCGTCACGGATCGTTGCCGTGAATAAACACAAAGCTAGCCAGTGCACGCCCGATTCTAATCGCGGCCGATTTGGAAGAGAGCTGTGCAAGAGGAGAGGAGAGATTTGGATCCAATCGGTCGGTAAAGGAGGGAGAGAATTTTTAATGCGGCTCGAAAATGGAAAGACGGATAGAACAAGTGTGAGATTGAAAGGAGGATGGAGCGATTGCTTTTGAGAGGGGGATGCGTTTGAAACTGGTTTTTGGATGTTTCGAGAAATGAAATTTGGAGGATTGGCCTGAGAGATGAATTTTTATGAATTTTTATAGCATCGATGGATGAAAGATGACGCGTATGCGTATGCGATATAGGTTGAATTGGGAGAAAAGCGGAGGTTTTGGATGTTGACGAGAGGTTCGAGAGGATTATGTTTCGAATGCCGAGGAATGCTGTTGGAAAACAGTTGACGAGAAGACGAGTGAATTTTCAATGTATGGACAGTATTAACCCTTTTGCTCTCCAACGGTGACTCTCCAACACCACTGGGATTGTTGCAACTTGAACGGCGATAATATTTATTTATGTTTGATTTTTTTAGAATATTGCTTCATAAATAGATGTAATCTTATCTTATGAGTAATCTTATGAGGCCACCGAACGCACCGAACGCGCGGATCTGAGTCTGAAACTAATTCGACCGAGCGAAACAGGCTTGGAATGCAAAAGGTTAAAGTATAAAGGATTGAGAAAAAGGTAATGCTTTAGGGAGGAGAATGCGTTTGAGAGGAAGCTTTTTAAATGTTGAAAAAGTTTTGTGTTGGATTGGATATTATTTTGTAAGAATAATGGAATAATGGAGATTTATAGAAATTAAAAATTGTTGTTTCATGCGAAAGAAAGATTGGCAAGATATCGTTTCGTCTATTTCGTTATTATGAAAGTAATTAAAAATTTAGATAAATTAGCCGTACGTAAGATAATCATTATACGTTTGTGTTTTCGATAAAAAGATTAAAATGATTATTCCCAATTTAATTAATTAATACACTCGTGAATAATGTGTCCACGGAAACAAATGATTCCTGATTGTTCTATTTCTGTTGTATATAATGTATCGTTGGAAACGATGATAGCGCGTCGTTGCCTCTTTGACGTTGATTATTCGTCCGAATAAATTTAATCAACCCTTTAATCGACAATTATGCAGACCACCGGCAAACGAAATACGTTCACATAATTCACGATTTAATCACCTTACGTTGGAAATTTACATTGTCCAATATCTAATTATTATTATTACAATATTTGATACGTTTTATAAAAATATAAAATATCAAAATGAAAATGCAACTTCATACAGAGTAAGAGTTTAGATTAATACAATTCGATGCAGCGTCGAAAATCGAGAAGGATTCGTATATAATTCACAATCGAACATGTTAGACTAGAAGCAAAACCTTTTTGACTTTCTTTCCAATGCGCTCTCCAATTCCGAGAAACGACAATTTTATCCCAAATTCAATTAGAAAATATGAATCGTGACAATTATAATTATCAATCACACGATTCGCAACAAATATATTTATATTTCATCGAGGATCAATTTTTCTGATATTTTCCACGATCTTTACAAGAAAAATATCGATTTCTCTCGCGCATTCCCTTCTCACGTTTCCGTTCCACCAGAGATCGAAAAGTCGAGAAAACGTCTCGGTGGAGATGGAGGAATCCTCGACGAATCGTGGCATCGATTAATTAACAATTACGACGCCGAATGACGTACGCGCGAACGCTAATGAGGCCGAGATCCGCGTTTTCGACCGCGTTTACACGTGTACTGAAATGGCCGTGTTTCCCTGCCACTGAATTTACGAGAGATCCGTTTCACCCGGACGGAAACTCGATTTAGCCCCTCTCGCCCTTATGTAACGTCACCATTCGTGGGTCAGACTGCGCTTTAATTGTGACTAATACCTTTCGCGTTTGAACCAAAATTGAGAATTATTTAACGACAAATGAGATGTTTTTATTTAAGTGAAATAAATTTTATTCGAAGTTAAAAATGGGAACGGGTTAACTATTCGTGGAGCAGGCTGCGGTTTAATTGCAAAATTGAGTATTATTTAACGAAAAATGCGATAATTTTATTTAATGAAATAAACTTTAAATTTTAAGGACAAGAATGAATTATTTTATGGAGAATGGAAAATTAATTATTACAATAGTAGAGATATAATCCATTACATTTATATTTGAGATGTCCTAAAAATGGGAATAGGTTAACCATTCGTGAAGCAGATTGCGGTTTAATTGTGATTAACAGCAAAATTGAGTATTATTTAACGATAAATGCGATATTTTTATTTAAGTGAAATAAATTTTTAATTTTAAGTTGAAGGATGGATTATTTCATTTAAATTAATTATTAAAATTAAGACAATAGAATCCATTAATCGATTAATTATTCTTGAGATAATTTCCAGCAATATTTTTCCGCAGAAACTTTCGTTAACATTGGATAATCAGATGATAAAAAAGAATTCTACATGAATAACAATTAATTAATTTATTCATTATTCCATTTCTTTTTTTGATCAGCATCAAATATCCAACATTACTCGATTTGATTGCCCAGTGTCTTTTATTAAACTTGTTATTAACTTAATCTTTTGTCAATAACTCGTTAACAAAAGTTATTGCAGGAAAATTTTGAATATCCTGTATCATTGGATGCAAGAAGAATCTAAGAATGTTCTTTTTAAATAAAATACTTAATTAAATTCTTTCTTTATAAATTTTATCTCAAAAAACAAACTTATAATATATATTATGTAAATCAATCATAGAGCCAACGATTTCTTATTTTTCTAAACATATAGAAAATATTGACTCACTTTTTCCATTTAACAATTCATTTAACACTCTATATCTGTATAATTCAAATTATAATACGATCATCTTTCACGAGAAACTGTAATAAATTGAAGAAGATCGAGAATGATGATATTTTCCCTTAATCCAATAATCCATTAATTGTATTGAAAAATCTATCTTCGTAGACTTAGTTTTACGAAACGTCTGACACGTGTCTAAAGACTTACACAGAGGATATGGAGTTATCTGGGGAGGAAGTGGATGCCCCGCTGATTTAATGGCCGATCGTCCGCGTAGAACCGCAATCTACGAGCATCGTGATTCGAGTACCGAAATTCCAACGATGAACGTGTTTGTCTCGTTTGGAGGAGAGAAAAAAAAAAAAAAAAAAAAAAACGAAGCGTGCACGTTCCCCAGAGGATTCGCGGATCGTTTGATTGCTCGCCGCTGGTTCGTTAGAGGTTTTAATGGATTTTGCGAAAGGGCGTTTTTGCGAAATCGAGGATGAAACAAGAAAATATTATATATATATATATTTTTTTTTCCCACTTTAATTCTCGTACTCGTTGTGTTATTTCGAAACGATCCAATCGATGGCTCGTTTCTACTTCTCATTTTACTTTTAAATAATTGTTATTGACCATTAATTTTAAATATCGAACTTGTAAAATTCAATATTTACACGCAACTTCGCTTCACATTTACACATCGTATATTATCGTAAATCAAACGTGTTCTAATATTTTCTTTTTTTTCTGCACAAATATCGCACCCGTGAAAAAAATATGATGAAAAATATGGGAAACAGGACGATAAGTTAAAAATGATAAACGAGATGTAGGGATTATGAAAATATATTAAAACAAATGGGGATATTAATAGGATAATCTCGAATTTCCGATAAATTTGCAATATAATGGAGCGTCCGAAGCCCGCTCATTTTACATTTTCAGGCTTCCCGGGAATTTTCTTCTCGCTCCCGTTACGTCATCATCGATGATTCATTCGAGCCGACGTTTTCGAAAATCGGGAAAATCACTTTAATATCCCGCTGTCACGTTTCATCATTCATCGTCTCCCCGTGTTTTACCTCCATTTCTTCCTCCTCCCCCTCCCCCCTCGCTCGACCAATCAACTCTACGAAACTCTTCAAGGTTATCTGCTCGAAGCGCGGATAATCGAGCCAAACTTGAATCGACGAACGTATCGATGGTTGAGGCCGACAGCAAACTAATTAAACTTTCAAACGTCTCTGAAAACGTATGAAAATTCCAACTTCTTTGCCTCCGTAATTATTTGAATTAAAGACTCTAGGGAGGAGGTGAGGGGTAACAAGTGTACAATTAACTCGTTTGAATTGGACTTAATAGTTTCTATAACATTTAATTTCAAGTATTCGAGAATATCTTTCGCTTCTGGAAACGATGGAATTTTTTTCAAAAATTTTTTTCAAAAATTCGTCAGATTACGAGATTCGTTTTTTTAATTTTTAAAATTACAAGATATCGAATAAATTCCATAATTTCTGTACTATTATTCAATGAATGGTATTCTAAAGAGCGTAAACCTTTCTTTTTCTCTCCTACATAAACCTACATAAAATGATTTCCGAATTTCCATCGAGCGGCTCGTTCTTACTTTCTCCATCGTCGCGTGATAAACGAACGAAGCATCTTCCTCTCCCTTTTTTCTTCAGTTCGAGCTAACGTTTGAACCGAGAGAGCGAAAGATGAACAGGGGTGTCGAGGCGGATTCTGAGTTTCGCTCTGGAAATTACGAATGGATTCGA
This sequence comes from Apis laboriosa, assembly GCF_014066325.1. Classification (NCBI taxonomy): domain Eukaryota; kingdom Metazoa; phylum Arthropoda; class Insecta; order Hymenoptera; family Apidae; genus Apis; species Apis laboriosa. The sequence goes on from NW_025222279.1 coordinate 5,020,340, forward strand.
CAAAGAGGAATCGCGCTGATAATTGCCTTAGCCGGTGAAAATTCATTAACCGCGGCTTCGTTAAGTGGCAGCTCGAACTAATGGATTTCGGATTAACGAGGCGCGATGGAATCCGGAACCGAGCAAGAAATTACGCGGGGGTGATCGAACTCTGCCTAATTGCGACAATAGAGCTTAGAGATGCCATAAAGGATGTTGTTAATGATTCGAGAAAAATTAATAGTGAGACGAGTCTCGCGATTAAAGTTCACTTTGCAAAATGGCTTTCTTTTTCTTTTTTTTTTTTTTTATTTCAAACGATCACAACACCGATTCGAATTACATTTTTTTCTTTTATATTTGAAATAAAAAGGACGATTTATAATATGCAAGTTCTAAACAATTCCATCGAATGAAACCGGTCGTCTCACAATTTTCTTTCCAAAATATCCATTAAAAATATATATATATACATATATGTATACACTAGCAATTCAATTCAAGATAAATACATTATACAATCCTCTCCTGAAATTTCATCGAACGAAAAAAGATCAACACCTGTAACCATCCACCACAATTTCCCTTTTCAAACTTTTTTCGGTATAAATCAACATCGAGTTAATAAATTATCGAGTTAATAATCACATCTCGAAATACGTTCCATTAAAATCGAGTTCGACGATGCAGAGAAGTTGGGATCGCAGATCGAGCCCTTACAACGATCCACCCTCCTCTCCCTGGGTTCGTATTCATCAGAGGCCAATGCTCGCCCTTATCGCAGGCAACAATTTCGCGAAACGATATCGACGCAGGACCGTCGACCGGTGGCGCGGCATCGTATCGATTCACCCGACTCTCTGCCTCTAATCAAGGAACGGGGTTGAAAATCGTCCCCGAGAATACCACTCGGGGAAACTCGATAGCGGCGCGGCCATAATGTGACGAACAAAACGGCACAGGATGTCTGAGGCAATCTATACGTCGTCGTCGAGAGGAGGAAAAAAAAAAAAAAAAAAAAAAGAAAAGAGTGGAAGAAACGAGAAAAAAGGGTGGGAAAGAGAGAGAGAGGGAGAGAGAGAGAAAAGGAAGGCAGGGAAATGTACCAAGCAAAGGTATCACGCGTGTACACTCTTGTTCATAAGTACGGTTGTGACAATTTGTGCGTAGATTCGTGAGTGAGAGAGATTGAAATAAACGTTATATGCATATAGAAATGATTAGAGGTTATAAGATAGGTTTATTGGCATAATTATTAATAGCTTGATAAATATATATAAATAGGTTAATAAATGATAAATTAGAATTTATTCCGTAAAAAAAATCATATCAATCTTTGTGATGAAATATGGTAGAAAGAATAGAAATATATTAAATTAAATTGTTAAGTTTAAAATTATTTGCTACAACATTTTAAACATTTGAATAATTTTAAACGTTTCTCGAATGAACGTTAGAGTTAAAGCATTGTCAGAGTCGAAGTATTAACCGGTTGAAAACTAGTTAAAAATAAAATTACTTTAACTAATTACTTATTACAATGCAAAGTAATAACATTTATTATAAATTACAATTGATTTTAATATAACTAGGTGCCACTACAATTATTCCTGATTATTATTATTATTATTACGTTTTGAACAAATAAATTATCGAAATAACTCATCGAAATAAGTTTCATTCGTAACTTCAACTATTATTAAATTTTACCCCGTCACCGGGACTGTTCGTATAATTATGGAGAGGAGTGTACGCGGAGAAACACGTGTGAGACACGAGACACGGGATGGTTATCGCGGTTTGCGGTTATCGGATACGCGATTTCACGGCGGATCGTGCCTAATACCGAAATGCGGATTTTCCGGGTATTTCGCGGCGGGAATCGCGGGAAATCAGGATCATCCCCCTGTCCGCGGAAAACGGTCTATTAATCAATCGTTTCGCGACGTTCGGGCCTGAATATCATTCCCTGGATTTCGTTTCAGCCAGATTTATCGTAATGACAACGGGGAAGCTGGAACGTTTCGTGGATGGATGACGCATTAGGTCGAAAAAAAAGAAAAATTCAAACGATACTTTGTTTCCTTTTATATTTTCTAAACTTACCGGCAGTAGGTAATTTCTCAAAATTCAAATCGTCGGTATAATTTCGATTAATTCGAAACTTGGATGGAAAAAGACATTTCATAATTCATCCTTCATCGATGAAGAATGAAAATATCTAAAGTTTCTATTCTTTTTTTCTTTTTCTTTCTTATTCAAAGTTATCATCGATTTCTCAACGTCGTTAAGATAAACGATAATACAATTTTTCAACAAAACCTTTATTTTTATTACTATCTTAATATACGATGACTTTGAATAAGAAGAAGAAAAAAAAAATAGAAATTATACTCATTTTTATCCGTTATAATAATTTAACGAAATTATATCAATATATCAAAAATTATAACATATAAATTCGTAGAAACACGTTCAGAAATAATTGAAACTCTCGATCGAGTGACTCGAAAGAACGACACATTTTTATCCTTATACACGTTATTCCCATACACCCCAGAATTTGAACGTAATCTGAAACTCGGTAAAAACTCGATATTTCATCCCAACGATGGATTAGATTCTCATACACGAAAATTACCAGCTCGTAAAACACGTCGATTCGAACGTCCCTCGAATGCGTGCCCAGGCCAACCCCTTGTTTCAACCTCCCCTCGAGAGAGTCGGGGAGGGGGGAGCGGATAGGCCGCTTCTCGCCATCCAATATTCCCCGGACTATCATCCGTGGCGGAGGCATGGTAACGATGAAATTCGAGCGGCGGCATTCGTCTACCACGTTTTTTGGAGACTCGAACGCGCGGTACAGTCGTCGCGTATTACGGAGCGGTGCAACAACCTCGCGGTTATTTCGGGGTGGATCCCCCGTGTCAGGGAATGCACACCGTGCCGGCGTTCCTCCGGGACACCCGAAATTAACGGATTATCCGGTTGATAGTGTACCTGTTACCTGAACGTGTTACGCACACGTTTGAATAAAAGTCGGACGATCGAAAGGAGAATACTTGGAATTCAAGGCGAATACTTTAATTGTGCGATGTGAAGAAGGAAATATAGTTAGATAAGCAAAAATGTATATTTATAAGCACGTTTGATGAAATATAAATTTAGGAATAGGATTTATTAAATTTCGAATTCTCTTCGTATTTTATCGAATGTTGAAAAATGAATGGAATAGAAAGAAATATAGGAAAATGTACGTTAAAAGTTCAATGTTTTTTATTCGTTATTTTAGAAAGATACGAGTGAAAGAAAGACCTAGAGTCAAAATATAAATATGTATCGTTATCTAATATTATCTTCGAGGATAAATAGAGCGTTTATAGATCGTCCCGTTTATAATCATCCAATTTTTATTATAACTTTATCGTACTTCTTTTGCACAGAGCGAAATGCGCTTGGTTAAGAAACGTTGACAACTTATCGCCCGTATGTACTCTAGATAAACTTTGTTCCTCCTTTTTTTTCTCTTAGCTAGTGGCTCGAGGAAGATCGAATGACGCGTTAGGAAGGTATGAAATTCGGGGAATATTGCGGATATCGTGCGCCAACGCGATTAAGGGACCAGGTTCACACGAACCGTATAACACACTTTGCCATAAATATTGAATATCAAATTCGCGACACGATGGAGATTACAGCTGTTAACAAACGTTGTGCCCAATTTGTCGCGTTTTCTTAAATAATAAAATAATGAAAAATTGTGCCCAAAACACTCGAGTCTTTATTTTCCGATAAAATTCTTAATTATCTACATTTTTTTTTTTCCTATAAATACCTTAAATGTAAATTATTACATCTTCAAAATTGATAAACTCGCAATACAAATTCTACAAATCAAACTCTTACTTTTCTAGAAATAAAAAATAGAAGAGTGACTGTGATATGATAAACTGTCACTCCTCTTCGATAATACAATTTATTAAGAGTGAAAATTGTGCGAAGACGTTCAATTTTACACATTACAAAAAATCAGAAGATCCTTGAGAGGAACGGGGTGGAATTTAAAAGGCGCGATGGAGCACGACGTCGCGGTGGAAAATATGAAGAAAATATGAAGCGTTTGCCCGAGCTTTAAAGAGCTTTCGAAATAGCTTAAACGCCGAAAGAGGATTATTCCAAGATGGTGGCTTCGGACAACGAACTAAATTTAGTAAGCGAGGCCGAAACCGGCGGCCAAAACACGATGAAACACCGTGAAATGCTTGCTTCTCCGCTCCGAGGCCGGAGAATCCTCCCAGTTTTCGAGACGATCGATCGATGCGAGGATTGGCGACCGCGAGACGCGTCGCCGCGGCAAATTTCAAATCGAAATAAAACCAAAGAAAAAAAAAAAAAAAAAAAAAAAAAAACGGAGGTGGAGAATATCGAGCAATCTTTTCATCTCGTTTAATCGTTGTTTAATACTCTCCATCGTAAGGATACAGAGAAGACGATGCACGTGGAAATCGTGACATTTTTATCTTTCGAATATCCTCTTCTCTTTTTGCTTTTTGAATTTGGAAAAATTATAACTTTTTTCAAGTTATTACATATCGCGGAAGTGGATATTGCACATAATAATAATCGTGCGATGAAAACAAATATTTTTACCTCTCATTCCCTGTAGAATTAACGAAAATGTAAACTCACTGTTTGCACACTCAAACGCGTTTGCGCGTTATTGCACGGACACGATTGATATTTCCGGCGGGAAGATTTGCATTTAAAATTACCCGTGTATTTAAACGAAAGATCCTGTACAATTAGCAATGGAAAAATAATGTAAATTCCTCTCTCTCTCTCTCTCTCTGTCTCTCATTTTTCGTTTCGAATTCTCTTTCTCCCTCAGAAAAGAATTTTTGAATTTGCCGCCTTTTTATCGTTCGCCGAGTCTATACGTATTCGCCGCCGCTTAGCTAAACGCAAACGTGATTTATGCGAACGCGGGCCACCCGAGTTAATCACACTTATTACGGAATATTAATGGGCCCCGCGTAATTTCGATCGGTGGTTTAATCACACGCTACGTTACCGCCGCAGCCGCCGCGCGCTGCCACCGATCAACAAATTCCTCGGCTAATTTGTTAACAGGTCGAGTTTCTATGCAACTGCATCCACCGTGGAACGGCCGCCTCCATGGAAACGAGGGGGGAGGGGGGGGGGAGGGCGAGAGCGGAGGAGGCCGATTCGGCACGAAATCTCCTCCCACGTTTCCTCATCGCCTCGCAGCGATGCAATTACGGGACTTTAATGTTCACCACGGAATACCACGGGCCAGTTTCCAGCTGGGAATTTCATGGTTCGATGGTGATATTGGCGAAGGGGTGGTACACGAGGGGAGGGAGGGAGGGTCAATGTCGAATAAGGCCGAATTAAAAGAGATCGAATCGAGAGGACGAGGGACGATTTCCTTTCTCGGTCGGATTCTGAATCGGGTTTTAAAATCCGTAGAATGTCCGTAAATCGGCCGGATATGCTCGATTTAACGCGGCAAGGACGATTTAACGAGGGAGAGGAGGGATCGATTGGAGGACGAGGATCCTTGAAACAGGATGAAATAGTTTTGGAGACAGAGAGAGAGAGAGGGAGGGAGGGAGGGAGGGAGTTGATTTCTTTTTTTTATTATTATTATTCTTTTTTTTCTTTTTTTTATTATTATTATTACTTTTTAATTTTTTGTTTTGGTTTCGTAATTGGGCGAAGAGAAATGATTTGGAGAAGAATAAAGTTGATATTTCTTAATTTTTGTAATTGGTTAAAAGAAAGTTAAAAATTTGCGAGAGATAGCGAAAAGGAAAAAAAGATATAAAATTGGAATAATATTTCGATCGATCGAAATTGTTTTATACGAACGAGTAAAATGTACTTTAAAAGTAAAAGAAAATGATGTTTTCCGAGTTGCAAAATCTGGTGTGATAAAATCTTCTTCGAAAACAAAGATATGTCTCTTTGAACTCGAGGAATGCAAGGTTAAAGATGAGAGACTACGCCTCTTTATGCGTAGTATTTTATAATATAAAGACTGGTCTTTGTGTTGACTATTGATATCTAGAAAAATTACTATATAACCTATATTTTCTCATTGCATCATACTTATCTATTTGTTAATACCGGTTTCTCATTTTTAATATTAAAAGAAAAAGAAGAAAAACTTATTTAAAATTATCTAACTTATTTACCCTTTTATTCTTTCCAATGATAATTGAAGTGAGCGAGGAAAAAGTTCTTCGGACTTATTTATGAAAGGTTAAACGAAATCATATTTTCGTATGAAATTATACAGGATACCCTTGGCGTTGTCATCATTCGTTTTTTTTTTTTTTTTCCATTTAAATAATGTTTCACATTATTGAAAAAATGCTGATGCAATGTCCGGGAAGGAGTCTGTCTGAATCATCCTTTCTCAAGACCAATTCTTGCAGAGTTCTTACCACATCCATTTTGCCGTACATTACCATACATTTTCTTGCTCCTTTATCATTAAGATACAATATCTTACCGTATATTTCCTACTTTAATTCCACGTTAACTAAAAACTATACTCATACTTTAAAAGAATTGAATATTACAATATTTAAATAAATATTAAATATTCTAATTTTAATCCTAAAAATTTCAAAAAAAAAAAATATATGATCAGAAACAAATTAAACCACTAAAAAATTCAACTTGTGAACAAAGTCGACTAAAAATTCGAGACTTGTAGGTGCAAGATTTTTACTCCAGAATAAAACACGATTCGGAATGAAAAAAACCTTTTACCTCACTTTTTCCACACGGAGTTTAATCCAATTCCATCAAATGAACGAAAATTTAACTGTGTTTCACTCAAACATTTGGAAACATCCAACAAACCAATTACATTTATCCCGTATTTAATTTACTTACAATTCGAAATTCGTTTTTCATTCTCAAATATGTTTTTTCCCTCTCTCGTTCGATTTTTTATCAAATGAGAAAGATATAGGTTGTTCAGTTCCATTTCCTAACCTAACTTAATTAAACAAACTTGAAAATATTTATTCAAATAGTTGTTAATATACTTTGCAATTCTAAACTTGTTTTCCATTCTCAAATATATTTTTTCTTCCTCTCTCGTTCGATTTTTCATTAAATCAGGAAGATACACGTCGCAATTATCTATCGCATGATTTCGAACAATATTTACTTCCACCAAACATTTCCATTTGCTAACCTAATTTAATTAAACAAACTTGAAAATATTTATCCAAATCGTTGTTAATTTATTCTAAATTCGTTTTTCATTCTCAAATATATTTTTCTTCCTCTTTCGTTCGATTTTCCACCAAATCAGATTAAATACTTTCACATCGTAATTATATTATTAATCTGTCGCATGATTTTGGACAATGTTCACTCGCTTCAAACATTTTCCATTTCCTAACCTAATTTAATTAAACAAACTTGAAAATATTTATCCAAATCGTTGTTAATTTATTCTGATTCTAAACTCGTTTTCCATTCTCAAATATATTTTTCTTCCTCTTTCGTTCGATTTTTCACCAAATCAGATTAAATACTTTCACATCATAATTATATTATTAATCTGTCGCATGATTTCGAATAATATTCACTCTCGTCAAACATTTCCATTTCCTAACCTAACTTAAATAAACAAACTTGAAAATATTTATTCAAATAGTTGTTAATATACTTTGCAATTCTAAATTTGTTTTCCATTCTCAAATATATTTTTTCTTCCTCTCTCGTTCGATTTTTCATTAAATCAGATTAAATACTTTCACATCGTAATTATATTATTAATCTGTCGCATGATTTCGAATAATATTCACTCTCGTCAAACATTTCCATTTCCTAACCTAAGTTAATTAAACAAACTTGAAAATATTTATCCAAATCGTTGTTAATTTATTCTGATTCTAAACTCGTTTTCCATTCTCAAATATATTTTTTCTTCCTCTCTCGTTCGATTTTTCATCAAATCAGATTACTTTCACATCATAATTATATTATTAATCTGTCGCATGATTTTAGACAATGTTCACTCGCTTCAAACATTTCCTAACCTAACCTAATTAAACAAAATGGAGAACATTTAACCCGATCATTTAATCTGCTTTGCAATTCGAAACTCGTCGTTCAATCTCTGAAATATACATATACTTTTTTCCTCTTTCGTTCGAATTTTCATCAAATTCATTAAATTCTCAGGACGCATGTCACAATCACGTTAATCCGTCCGATGATTGCTCGAAACGCGGATAATTCCGTTAATTATAATGAGATACAGGCCGAATTTGATTTACGATACCGATACTTCGTTAGCCCCGACATTTAAACACGCGGGCTATTTACGGTTCGAAATCGTGTCGTGGATAAATCGGTCTGAATCTCGTCTCGAAGGAACGAAACGGATCGCCGGTTTAATATAGTCGACGTTTTCAACGTTTCCTCCTTCAGCGGTGGCTTCTTCGTCAATGATCGTTTCAAATAATCGATAACGCTTGTTCGATTTTTATGCTCGAAATGGAAGCGGGGATGGAATCGATACGTGAATTAATGGAGGCTGTGTATTTAAATGAGGCTGTGTCGTGAGATATATATACATTTTTTGATAAATGAAAAATAAAATATGACGCGTTTGGAGATTGGAGGGGAATGGATCTCCTCTTCCAATTTTTCATTGCTTCTAATTAAAATTATTTTATATATACACAATTTTTTTATATTAATATTGTGATTATTGGTAATAAATGAATGATGTCGTGTAAAGATGCAAATATGTTTGATGGTAATTTTACAAAATAATTTTCGGATAAAATAATTTTCTAAAACGAATTGAAGATCAGAAGACGACGTTGTTCGACAACAACTCTCAAGATATGATCAATACATCGAGTTCTTTTTTTAATTTGAAATTTCTTTTCAATCGATTTTAGAGAAGAAAAACAAACCTTTCGCGTAGAATCCATCCCCTTGGTCTACCATTTATAGAACACTTTGTAACATCTTTGATACCCTTCAAAGTGCAAACAATGGGTTCCATTAAAGGGCCAATCCCTTATAACGTTTGAAGATAGTTGGACGAGAAAGCTTTCAAAAGGCTACGGTCGGATGAAAAAAGGACAAAATATCGGAAGCGAAAAATCTTTTTTTTTTTTTCTTCAAACAGTAGAAATAGAGTTTGTGGGGCATAATGGAGTATAGCGGAGTCCAGTTTCAACTCGGTTTCCTCGGATATAATTTTTGCCTCGGAGGGGAAAAGCTTAAGACGTTACCGCTGATTCTCAAACTTTGAGAAAATAATCCGCTTGAAAGGGATAAGTTTGTCCTGTCTGAATCCACGAAGAAAAGTATGGATCATTGCGAAAATTGATCGAATTCAAGTTATACATAAAGATTTGGAAAAATTCTTGCCATTAATCTAATTACTATCATTTATACGATTAATCATATACGAGATTTATTAAAATTTTAATATCAAATTAAACGTATAATAAATCGTATCACGATTCAACATTTTTGATAATGAAATTATTGAAAAATAACTTTTTCATTTGTCTTTAGATTAAAACAAATGAAATATCGGACGTATAAATGCAAAGTAACGAACGTTCGCACGAATCGTTGAAATAAAAGAAGGAAATAACGATATTGACTTATTGATTTCAATCAAACCAAATTGTACCGACACAAGTATCAACGTGCAGTTAACCAGGCTCATCACATCCGATGGAAAAAAAGTAACATGGAAACCGACGATGACTTTACAGGCGAGTTTCCAACCGTTGATGCGATTAAAATTAAGAACGGCCAATGGGACGCTGGAAAGAAAGTTGTTCCTCGTTAATGAAAGAAAGTACTGTCCCACTTGAGAATAAAACGCGTAATCGGCGTTTATATTACATTTAATAGATCCGCAGAAAACGTAAATCGTTACCTCCTTGCGATTCAATTTCGAGAATTTCTTTTGTTTCGGCAAAAATATTTTTTCACATTTATTTTTCTCTCCTCTTCTTTGAGAAGGAAATCGAATTGAAAAAACGTAAAAAGTTGTAAAGTTCGTTTTAGTCGGAAAACAAAATTGTAAAGAAACAAAAAAAAAAAAAAAAAAAAGAGAAAAATGATAATTCATTTTTAAAAATTATCGTACTTTTAAAAATTTGTTCGGCAAAACACTTTTGATTCCCTCTTTTCACATTTTTCACCGAGCGTATATAATAAAACGTTTGGCGAATTTTTTTCCTCGTTATACCTTTTGTAATATCACATTGTTCGACAATGTTTGTTTTTCACGATTCGAGACTTCCAAATTTTGCGCGTGTTATTATTACGCAGCGAAAATTCAGTTTCGCGGTAATGAAGTTACAATAAAAAAAAAAAAAAAAAAAAA
>NW_025222279.1:5030740-5057287 GCF_014066325.1 Apis laboriosa
AAAAAAAAATGGATATATCTATCGCGCGAAATTTTTTTTTCACCAATTTTTTCCCCCACATTTTAACACGTTTTAAAATACGTTTAAAAAAGAAAAAAAAAAAAAAAATTTACTCAAGAAAAGTTCTCGGAGAGATATTTAACACGGGGACGAATGAAAAAGTGGAGTAAACGAACGAGATAACGCGGATTAAAAAAGATGCGGGTACGTTTAAACTCTAAATGTTACGCATTATCCCAACTAATGTAAACGCATTAAAGTTGAAAAATCAAGGAAAAATGGTGGGGGCCGAGTGGATGGGGCTTTTCTAAATCTCGCTACATGCAAACTGCGCTCTCTTTTCACGTGAAAAGCCGGTGGAAAAGTGGCTGGCAAAATGCGGATGAGAAGTGCACTCGGCGGAAGTGTGGAAGAACGCGAGTAGTCCGACTCGCTCTTGCTTCCTGAATTCGAGGTATTATACCCTCCACCGTGTACACCGTGCATTTTTACGATCCGTTCATTTTTTTCACCGTCAAACAAAATCCGCCTTGTTTTCGCTAGAAAACTACCATCCCGTTATGTCGCGATCGATTAACACCTTTCTTTTTTTTTTTTTTTCCAATAAAAATGTGAATGGTTCTTCCAACCATTTTGCATTTTAGATTTTTTTTTTACATTAATTTTTTCTTCAAAACAAAATTCATCGTTTTCTGGTAAGAAGATCGTTTTTAACGTTTTTCTTTTTTGAACGACATCGTGTAATTTTTCTTCTCGTTAAAAACGTGAGTTTTTAGTATTTTCTTTTTTTTTTTAATTTTTTACTAAAAGAATAATGCACGTTGAAAAATAGATGCCGCTATTTTTACGATCATCCACCATTAATTTTTTCCTCGTCGTTTTTTAAATATTACACGTTACGTTACACGACTGATTAACTACTCTACTTTCCTTTTTTTTTTTTATTTTGCAATAAAAGTCAATACGAGCACACTTTTTTTTTTTTTTATTCTCATCCAACACCAAAAGAGCACAAAGCACAAGTTGAAAACGCGGGAATCGATACATTCCCTCGCTCTATAATCCCCCTGTCGATCCTCGTACAAGCAATTTCCGTCAACGTTCATTCGTTCCCGCGAATAATCGAATCATTCGAAGAGTATCATTTCGAGGCGGCGGCCCATCGAAACCATCTTCTCTCCTCCTCTCCTCCCGAGAATCCGGGGAGAACCATCCCTCTCATTTGCATTTAATTTCCCCCCCCGCGCAAAATAACGCGGATCCCTCCCGAGATTTCGCTTTTACGTTTTCCTCCTCTTTATCAGCGGTTACCCCACAACCTCTCGTCGAGGAGAGCTGGCGACGAGGTATACCTGTGGCAACTCCACCACGGCTACCACCACGGAAAAACGGCCGCCTCTCGTAATCAAATAAGACTCTGCAAACAAGAATCCAATTTCTATCCGTTTCCAACCCCCTCCTCCCACTCGCCGCTGTCGATGCTTTCTTCCGTGTAACGCGCCGCTGCTCACGGAATCGGAGGAAAGAATAAAGAGAGACAGGAAGTGGGGGATGGAAGCGGATGGATTCTTCGAGGATACTCGTTTATTGGCCTCCCTCGACCTTTTCCTTTCCCTTTTTCTTTTTTTTAAAAAGGTATATCGGATGAATTAGGAGTGGTTGGGGTCTTAATAAACCGCGGATATTTTTGAATATTTGAAATTGGTCCACGAGTTATATATAAGGAATTTGGAAGGAAGTTTTTTCTTTTTTTACCCAATGTGAAGGGGGTAAAACTAGTGAAACAGTATGGAAGTTAATATTGGATGAGTTAGGAATAAGAGAAATCTTGATAAAATAACAGATGAATATTTTGGATATTTGAAGTTGGTTTTCGTGAATCATCTAGAAATTTTTAAGAAATTTTAATTTTTTTTGAACATAAATAAAATAATAAAATATTAGATGGAAGTTATCGGATGAATTAGGAATGGTTAAGGTTTTAATAAACCGCGGATATTTTTGAATATTTGAAATTGGTCCACGAGTTATATAAGGAATTTGAAGTTTTTTCTTTTTTTACCCAATATGAAGGGGGTAAAAATAGTGAAACAGTAGATGGAAGATAATATTGGATGAATTAAGAGTAACTGAAATCTCGATAAAATAACAGACGGATATTTTGGAAGTTGGTTTTCGTGAATCATTTAAAAATTTTAAAGAAATTTTAATTTTTTTTGAGCGTAGTAAATAAAATAATTAAATATTAAATCGAAGTTATCGTATATTCTTTTATCCAATGTGAAGTTAATAAAATAATGAAACAGTAGGTGGAAGTTAATATTGGATGAGTTAGGAGTGAGTGAAATCTCGATAAAATAACAGATGGATATTTTGGATATTTGAAATTGGTTTTTGTGAATCATTTAGAAATTTTTAAGAAATTTTAATTTTTTTTGAACGTAAATAAAATAATAAAATATTAGATGGAAGTTATCGGATGAATTAGGAGTGATTGAGATTTTAATAAACCGCAGACGTTTTTGAATATTTGAAATTGGTTCACGAGTTATATAAGGAATTTGAAGTTTTTTTTTTTTACCCAATGTGAAGGGGGTAAAAATAGTGAAGCAGTATGGAAGTTAATATAATATATAATATATAAATTAGGAATAAGAGAAATCTTGATAAAATAACAGATGGATTTTGGATATTTGGAAGTTGGTTTTTGTGAATCATCTAGAAATTTTTAAGAAATTTTAATTTTTTTTAAGTGTAAATAAAATAATAAAATATTAGATGGAAGTTATCGGATGAATTAGGAATGGTTGAGGTTTTAATAAACCGCAGACGTTTTTGAATATTTGAAATTGGTTCATGAGTTATATAAGGAATTTGAAATTTTTTCTTTTTTTACCCAATGTGAAGGAGGTAAAAATAGTGAAACAGTATGGAAGTTAATATTGGATAAGTTAAAAGTGACTGAAATCTCAATAAAATAACAGATGGATATTTTGGATATTTGAAGTTGGTTTTCGTGAATCATCTAGAAATTTTAATTTTTTTAGAGCGTAGTAAATAAAATAATTAAATATTAAATCGAAGTTATCGTATATTCTTTTATCCAATGTGAAGTTAATAAAATAATGAAACAGTAGGTGGAAGTTAATATTGGATGAGTTAGGAGTGAGTGAAATCTCGATAAAATAACAGACGGATATTTTGGATATTAGAATAGTTCGCGAGTCATTTTAGAGAAATTTTAATTTTTTTTGAACATAATAAGTGAAATAATAAAACATTAGATGGAAGTTATCGGATAAATTAGAAGAGGTTCAAGTTTTAATAAATCGTAGACGATGAATGTAGTCTATAAATTATTTGGAGGAATTTTAATTTCTTCTTTTTGTCCAATAAGTAGTAAAATAATAGGTGGAAGTTTAACTTAAAAGTTGCATTTCTTTGACTGTAAATATTTTTTTTTTTTTTCTTTTTTGAAAAATGAAGAGGATCGAAGGAATTTTTCTTTTCGTCCAGTAAAATAAGCGCATATGTATTTGGAAATAATAGGTAGTGTAAAGTTATACGTGTTTGTGACTACATCTTCGACTATAAATATTTCATTTTTTTTTTTATTTTTTATATTTCGAGATGGGAATCGAAGAGAATCGGGAAGAGGTTTAAACCTGTTTGTCACTCACGCGATGGATAGACGATGAATAGATTATATCTTAAGCTCGATTGACTATTTATATATTATACATTCTTAGCACGCATGATGTGTTTATTGCTTCTCTCATGAGTCACGCGAGATACGCGGCTGCAATTGTTAGAATAGAATTTGCTTAGAACGATAAAATGGTGGATGGATCTATAGTGTAACGTTAAAACAATATGAATATTGAATATAATTTTCATATTCAAAATGGCAAAATAATTTTTATTAATTCGTGATTTATCAAATATTTGAATGCAATTTTGTTCTGCATATTGTTTGTAAAATAAAAGGGAGGGAGGGGGAAAAAAAGAGGGAAAGAAGGAATGTTTTTTTCAAAGGAAGTAATAAGACACCAAGCTGATATAAATTAAGAGCAAAAAAAAAAAAAGTGTAATGAAAAGGAAATGTAATACGGAGGCCTGGACAAGGGAGATTAATGCTTTCAAGAAAGTTTCCCAAAGAAATACGTACGTATTTGAAATAAGCATCGTACGAAAGCAATGAAATTAAAAAGCACTTTCTTAAATTACCAAAGAAATTCTTCCAAAAATTCTTTTCAACTTGAAATCTAATACTTGACACTCACGAATGAAAAAGAAGAAATATTCGTATTATTCTGATATTCCGTGAAAATTATACTTTAAAATTCGAATATATTCGTAATCGTAATTTAAATAATTCTATCGCAGAAAATATATAAATAGGAGATTAAATTAAAGAAAGAAAGAAAACTTACTATTATTATTATTCTCCATTAAAGCTGTCGCGAATGAGAATCAAAACCGGAATAAAATCCAAAAAAACGTCATCCCCGTAGACGAAAAAAAGAAAAAAACGATTTACAAGTCCGCAATGCGGAGATTCAAGTTTGAAAAAGCGAGAGTAGCTTTTTGAAAGGCTCGCGTGTGCCTCCTCGATGAAAGAAGATCGTTTTTCAACACACTTATCCAGAGGCTGTTCTGCATCTAATTTCCCTGTGCACGTTATCAACATCCCACTCTCTGGACATAGCACATGCTCGACACACGTGTTACACTATTATGTCAATCGTTACCACGTGGATAAATGCTCGAGCAATTTATTACTCCCAGTTTCCTTCCTTTCAAACCGTGTAAACCGAAAAACCGACGTGAACACGAGGAAACACGAGATCGTAGATCTCCTTGTAAAGATAAATATTTCCTAAGCTCTTTAATATCTCTTTTTTCTCTTGTTTCTTGTATTTTTTTGTAATTGGAAGGGAAGAAGAATATATAATTTCCATATTCAAAATGGCAAAATAATTTTTATTAATTCGTAATTTATCAAATATTTGAATATATAATTTTATAAAATTTCTTTCGAATCATGTTCAAAAAAACAATCGAATAATCCACCTCGAATCTAATTTCTTGTCATCATCAATCATTAACGATCATCCGGATATCGATTCTTCGTCAAAAAAAGAAGCGAGAAAAATTGTTTTTCCAAAAAATTAAATTCCACTTCGAACCTGGTATAAAATTCCACTTCCTAACCTAACCTAAATCCAATCCACCAAACGAAAAATCAACAAGAACAGGCAAGATTCACCGAACCGATCGAACCAGTTCAAGAGTCACGCGAGGCAAAAACGATAAAAAAACAAGAGGCAGGCAAAATTCTCTGGAAAACAAAACGAAACAAGAAAATCCTCTTTATCCGTGCACGCGGTCTCTCGACCACGGCCTCTGTTAATTAATTAACCGCTTTCGTTACGAGACAAAGTCCCTGACATTAGATTCGCCTCGAGAAATAACGATGGTGGAAGCTCACGGTCGGATGGAGGATCGGGGCCGATTTTTCATCCACGAATAAAAAAAAAAAAAGAAAAAAAGGATCGCGGTATCGCGTTTCGAGCTGGATTCTCCGATTTCTTCCTCCCTTCCTTCCTTCCTTCCTTGCTTCCTTAACGTCTTAACAAATGGCCCGTACGAGGAGAAAATCGACGAAGCCTCGTGAAAAATTTCACGAGGGAAACGTTCCTCCTCGTCCTCGTTTTAAAATTCCGGGAAAATCTCCTTGGAAACTGTTGGCGCGGTGGTTCCACGGTTATAACGGAGGAAAGTTTTATATACGCTGAATTTTAAGGTAAATTTGATATAGGACGTTGATTTTAGACGGAATTTTAGATGGAATTTATGATAGAATCGCGAGAGAGAGAGAGAGTTCGGTTACTTTGTAACGCGTTTGTTTTTTTTTTTTCCTTCTTTCTTTCTTTTTTTTTTTTTTTTTTACAGCGTTTGTAAAGAAAGATATTCGAAGAATCTTTCCTCTGGATATTCGTTCTGCGACGTAAATATCGAGGAATATTTTATATTTAACCTTTCCTGAGGTGGTTGCGTGTAAGTAGGAGAGATTTTTCATTTTTTTTTTTTTTTTGTTNTTTTTTTTTTGTTTTGTAGAAATAAGAAGATCGCGTTTTAGAATTTTAGAATTGAAATCGAATATGAAAAATTCGGAAATGACGATTATTGTATTTATTCAATATAAAATTTGCAATGTAAAATAGAATTTGTAAGAATAGCATTTATTTTTGAACATTGATAATGGATCTTTGTACGAAGATTGATTCGTGTGGAACGAGGCGTGAATTCAAACATTTATAAAATTTGATAAAGTGTATAAAAGAACGTGGAAAAATTGTGGATGACCAAAAAACTCTCAGATCAAATTCTACTAATTAATGGGTTAACTAAAAAAAAGAAAAGAATATTTAGTTCGGATATTATCTCAATGGAATATTTTTAAAAGTCGAGAGATCGGAATTTGAAATCCTTTCGTATTAACCAGAATGTGCGAGTCGAAAATAAAAGTGTTAACACAGTTGATGACTTAAGCCTGACCTTCGTCCTGCTGTTTATTGAATCGTCCGACCGCCTACTTTCGTGCACTTGCTATGATCTCATCTTTGAATTCCTTCTACGGTATGTTTTATTGTATAATGCGACGTCTGCTATAAATTTCAGGCTTAACGAATATCGATATGTTCCAGACATTCTTGCTTTGATTACGAACAGTGGCTCTAAATGAACAGAAATACCATTGATTCGAAATTTGAGATCGTATCTCATCTTCTGTTTCTTTAAGATCTTTCGAATTATTTTTAACTCTTCGGCACTCTTGTACTCGAGTTCATCCGAGAAATTCCAATTCTCAGATTTTCTTGACCCACTTTTTGTAATTTTCTTAGTATCACGTCCAATGTCAATTTCAAGTTTTATCAAGAGATTTTTTACTTTCATAATTTAGGATTAACTTACAAAAAGTGATGACGTAACGATCTAGATAATTATCGTGAAATTAAATGTCGAAAGATTAATTGTATCTTCATTTTAATTCATTCTTATATAAGAATTAAAATGATAAAATATTAATTTTTAGAAAATATTTATATAATAATTTTGTAATCAACAAATATATTATGTTGTTCGTAGACACAATCTCTCGTTTTTATCTTGAAATAAACACAGTATCCGAATCCTACTTGAGAATCCTACAAGAGACACATTCAATGCTTACAAGAGATTTAATAGAGCATACTTAGAAAAAAATGTTTCCGTAAGATCATAGACGATAACTATTAGATATAGACTTAGGACTTTCACAGCCTAAAGCGCTTGATAAGAAAGTATTTTCATTTAGGGAATAGAACTTTCACGATATTGAGTTACAGAATCGAAGCTAAAGTTCAAACGAGTTTATTGAATCATTTGAAATCTTCTTGAAATATTTTAATATTACATATATCAAATTAAAAAAGGATCGAATGTTTTACAAAATTTCTTATTTAAATATAAAAAGAATATAAAATTATATTTAATTAAATTATCAAAAAATTAATCATTAAATTAATAACTATCGATTTATATTCCTTCATTTTTTAAAACATTTCTATTTTCAATAGAACGTCAAAAAATTTTCCTCTCTAATGACCATATAATCCATATAATCCATATAATTCGTAAAACTTGTATGGAAAATTACATTGTTAAAAAGATTTCAATTTAAAACGTCCGATCCTTTTTTTACCTATTCATTTAATCCTTTTTTTGTATACGTAAATATTATATCCAGACGCCTCGAAGGCAGAATGCGGATGTAACAATATTCCTTCCTACGATCTCATGTCTCGTCGTTTCAACCGCAAAAAAGCACGGTACACGCCCGTGAAGTGAGTCACAGGCGCCGGTTCAGTACGTACAACGACGACAATGCACCTATATAATATATGAAAACGGAAAAGTTTCATTAGGTTCGTCGTTCGACTCACCGACAACGGGACACCGTGATTTATTGTTACGCGACAAAAACACGAAGGTTTGTTCGAACGGGCGCGTCACTTCTGTCACGAAGTTATTAATAAACGCCATCCTGTCATTGCCACCGTGCAGCCATGATTGATCCACCCGTTACGTCGAGCGCGACTTTAAAATTCAAATGCCGTTCGAAAAATATCGAGAAAAGAAATTAAGCGTGAAGCGCCACGTTCGGCCCTAATGCATATTTCACCGGTTCAATCCGTATATATCGTTAACAGGGAGCATTTTTACCGATCGTTTCGTAACGGTATTTTTGAATTGACCGTCGGATAGTTCTATGAATATTATTGCCTGATTTCAATTCGATACGATTCGTGACACGATTATTCTTAATCCGTTAGGAATCAAACACTATTACATTTAATTATTTCCTATTTATCAAAATATATAAAAAAAATATAGCTTGTCGTATATAGCTTGTCGTGTGATATTTTAAAATTTTATGAAATTATAAAATCTAGACAAAAGAGACAGTCTTTAAAAGAAGAAGAAAAGAAACGATAATGTATATTGACCGGGAAAATATTATACGTAAAATCTAATCGTTTATGCGATATCGAGCCTTAATAGGTTAAAGAAACTACATAAATATTTTGCTTTACCTGATTCAGAATTTCAGGAATGCTTCGAGTCCCGTACGTTTCTTAGAGAACAACAATCTCGACGAGTCTCTCCAGTTGTGTTTACGTTTCGTTCAAACACCAATAAGAAATGAACGTTCTAGTCGATAAGGAGCCATTGAAGCTTTCCGTTAAGGTAACGTCGTAATTAACTGAATCTCGAGAACACTTGTCATACACGCGAATTTCAATGTCACAAAAATATCACGAACATCGTGAATTCCAATATAGTAGCACTGGTAAGATCGGTTTTCATGAAACTCGAAACCGGTCACACGCGGTCCCTTCGAGGAAGAAACTATGGAGATGGTGTTCGGTCGACCGAGTTTCTATCGTTCGTCGATCGTAGTGAAAGAGACTCACTTTCGAGCGGAAGCGTCACGGATTTCCCTACCTCGAACCGGACACGTTGACAAACCGAGAGAGGAACGAACGGACAACACGACAGGACACCGGAGAGAGGTACGAAACGACGTACGTCCGGAGCGCGTGGCGTGTGCGCATCGACTGCTAACTAACTTCACCCGACGAGCATCGAGTACGATCTCTTGTCTCCGTCTTTGTTGCACCGGCGTGCATGCCCGCTTGACCCTCTCTTTCTCTTTCTCGTCGGTTTATCTCTATCGTTTCGTTCTCTGTTCCTCTCTCTTTCCATTCTATATAATTTTATCCTTGTCGCATGCGTCGCGTGTATACCTTGGAAGATCTTCGATCTCTCCTCCGTTATTTTTTCGTTTCTCTTCCACTCGTGTATTCGAGTCGAGAGATATTCGATCTCTCTTTCGTTTTTTTCCTTTTCATCTTCGTTCCACTAAGTGGGCTCGATCGTGTATCGTAAGTAAGCACAAGCTTTCTCGCGTCTTTCACGCTCACACTCCCACGATGATAGAAAGATGCATCGGCCGTGTTCCTAAGCCATTTAACATAATACTTTGCTATTTTCGAACACGATTATTATTCGGTGTTAAATTCATTTAATTTAATTTTTTTTTTTTTTTATATTTTACGATAACGATTCATCATGAATAGGTACTTTTGTTCGCATTACAGTTTTGGTTATGATTAACCAATGATAATTGCAATGGAATTAGAGGTATTATATTTCGAATTAAACGAGCAATAATTCAAACGAGATTACGCGAGTAACATGATGATATTATTATACTCCGAGGGAATAATAATACATTTCATCAAGTATTCAGTATAATTTGGGAATATAATATAATATGATATCAAAGAATTACGATGTTTTAATAGCATTTGAAAAAAATAGTTTTTTTTATATTTATCAAACATATATCAAATTTAATTTTAATTAAAATACAAATATTTTAATTACTTCTCCTGGTTAAATATCGTGAGTAAAATTAATTAATTTTAATTTTATACGTTTTCATATTTCACGTTCATATTGCTAAATTTAATTATATAATAGCGGGAAATGTTTAATACGAGAAAAAATATTAATAAATATAAATAAATCCAATTATAAAATAATCTTTCTATATATTAAAAATAATATTTAAAAGATTTAAAATAATATATTAAAAATAAAATATTATAATTAATAACGTATATTACGAAATCAAAATCTATTATTTCATCGTATTATTCAATGAAATAATAGAATTATATATTTGTATGATAAAATTATATTTGAAATGCAATAAAATAAAATAAAATAAAGCAAAATTTAAATTCAAATATTTTTACAAAATATTTTTACAAAAAAAGTATAAATTTATTTTATTTCCAACTTTTAAAAATTACGAATTTTCTATGCGAATAGCGAGCAATGAAATTTTAGAAATTCTTATCTCATCTTGACAGGGAACAAAATCAGGCAATTAACACAGCGGAAAAGGAGAACGAATATTTTTCAACGCAATTAAAATGCTAACGATAAAGAATCTGCAGGGGCGTTCGTTTAGTTGCATTCGGAATGTTGGAGGAGCAGTTTCGTAAACTTCCCCTTCTCGCGATAGAAATCGAAAACAGACTTCTCGCTCTTCTCGTGGAGGCGAGTCCTCCTCCTTTTTCTTGATATTTGATTCCAGAACGTGACTTCGCAGCTTTGCTTTTATGCCCTTTTTTTTTTTTCAGGCGAACAGGCATATCCATAGACAAATTCACTCAATCATTTTATTACACACCATTTGTATTTGCATATATAGTTATATATTTTTAATTTAAAATCTGATATTTCTTCTATAATTTAAATTTCGATTTTTCAACTTTTATTTACGTATACAAGAATCGAATTTAACGAAAGAAAAATTAAAAGAAAATTAACAGAAATTACAGAAATTGAGAAAATTAAATTTAAATTGCGTATTATATATTTGAGAACTATTACTGTGCAATAAAATTCTGAAACTACTTTTTAAAAATCCTTTTCTCGAATCGAGAAGATAAAAAAATTTCCAATTTAATTTTCGATTTGCTCTTCGCAGAGGAACAAAAGAATTTGGGAGAGCGTAAAAGAGATCCCTTTTTTCGAATAAAATACAAGGTAGTTTCATTTAAAACGATTACTAAAACTTGAAATCCATCTTGTATTTTTATTTTACTCTTTCTTTTTTTTCCCCTCTCTCTCTCTCTCTCTCCCATTCTTACGATCACGTTCTTTGTGCCACTTCTTTGACCAGTTCGTAGTTCTTCGGCGTAATAATAAAATTCTAGATGAAACTCGTGGAACAAGTGAGACGGCCATAAAAAACACGATCCGCATGCATTTCGACTCGAAGTATCATCCGATTGGTTGAAATTTGTTGAATACCTTATATGTACCATTCGTTTTGTATAATGAGATTCGTTTCGTATAATTTGCTGAATTGTTTTTTACATATTTTTTTTTTCCCCCCTATATTTTTTCCAGTTTTGCAAAATCGATAAAACCGTATGTTCGTTTATTTAATTTCATGTGTAATTTTAGAAGCTTTTTATAAAAATATTTCAATAATTTTTAAAATAATTTTTTTTTTTTAAAAATGTATGAAATATAATAATCTGAAAAATAATTTCAGATTAAAATTTGCGTAAACGATCGAATCGAAGAAACTAATCTAAACTTTTCAATTAATAATCCATTTGATGAATAAACATTCGATATACTATATTTAAATTACTCTCAATAGTAAACACACGTAATTGACTCGTAAACTTTTTAATGGTTTGCAACTTTAAGGAATAAAAGAGAGTTTTATAATCGTGATCGAAGTGAGGGATTTCCCCTTAATTAAAAATAACTTCGTATTTACAGTCGAAGTTTCGAAGCATCATCGTGAAACATCGTCGAAATTCATTCGTTTAATTGACAGATTTATAGAACGAGCATGCGCTTTGGCCGGCACAAAAGCCAGCCGTGAGTTAAAATACCTTTTAATTAACAGGCTGGAATGGCTGTAGAAACAAACTGTTGTTAACCAAACCACCCGTTCCATGTACGGTATCGATCTCGGGCAATATAAAATTATGAAGAATCGAATATTATAATCGTACGAGAAATATTTTCCACGGAAGAAATATTTGTGCACAAGTTACACGACACCAAAACCATTGCCAATCTCGCGATTTTTTTGTCGAAATTTTTCTTTTCATCTGCTCTGGGCTTCAAACGAGTTCCAACTGAAATTGTAACAAGTTTTGTCGAGGTTTTTTCGGACTCGATCGATAGCGCGGAAAAGTTGGCGAATTTAACAGAGAGAGAGCGAGAGAGAGAGAGAGAGTGAGAAAGAGAGAGAAAGAGAGAGAGAGAGAATAATAACTACTCTTTCAGACGTATTTTTCCAAAGTTTGATTTCGAGAAGTAACGTGTACCATTAACGCTGTCGAAGACGAAATGTCAAAATTGAAATTGAATTGGAAACATCTTCACTGTGAATTAACCGAGATTGGTTTCATTTTCCATGGAATATGGATACGTACCCTTTGTAACGAGAAGGGTGAAATTGAGATATCATAAGAGAGTTGACCCAGGGTCAAAAAGGGGTTCGTATATTACTCTCGTGTATCCAAACTGTGACGTTACCAAGGAAAAATAATATACGCTGCTGAATTATTTCTGCGATTATCCTCGCAATGCTCTTAAATATCTAATATCTATCCGACTTCGTGAAACATAATATTTTAAACTCTGCCCGCGGATCTAACACGGAGAAAATAGAATTTTTGTAAATTTGCAATTTTTAAAAGTAGAAAATAATACCGAAAAAAAAAAAAAAAACGAGAGGATTCTTTCCTTTAAGTTCAATTTCCAAATGAATCTAAATAT
Organism: Apis laboriosa; assembly: GCF_014066325.1. Lineage (NCBI taxonomy): Eukaryota > Metazoa > Arthropoda > Insecta > Hymenoptera > Apidae > Apis > Apis laboriosa. The sequence continues at coordinate 5,043,671 of NW_025222279.1, forward strand.
CGTTATTATCGTTTTAATTCCAATCGCGAACTTACTTTCTCCCGATTCGAACGGGAGGAAACTTTTTGGCCACGAAAAGATTTCTTAACCGAATTTTACAATCAATCCTTCTCAATTTAGACGAGAGAAAAAAAATAAAAAGATTCTTCATCCACCTCAAATTCTATAAATTTCTTCTAAACGTGATCTTCAACGTGATCAAATAAATCTGAATAGTTTACACTCCCGATTCCAATCCGAAATTCTTTTCAAATAACAAGAGAATAATAGAAACGCCAAACGACTTTGGTATCGACTTGCCGATATTAGTCGACGTCGTCCCGAGAAATTTCGTGGTCGCAATTTGCGTATTAATGGCGTCCCGCGGAGGCAGCGCCGCCACGACTTCGGGGGGTGATAAAACGTATTTTACGACCGCGACCCCGAAGCGGTTTCTCCGTCCTCGCAATTAACGGTAAAACACCGGTGTGCACCCTGTGTGAGTGCACCTCGATACAAGCGCGAGTATGGAGGAGCACCTGACCAACGGTAAATAAAAACGTAATGGCACGGCGAACGCGGGATCGTTTTCATTTTTCCTGCTCGATACGGGATAGAGAACGAAGGTTAAAGGATGGCCGTTTGCGATTAAAGGTTAATTGCATAGGGGAAAAAACCTATTTTTGGGGAATTTCTGGGGAGTTTCCTTTTTTTTTTTCATTTCTGTTTGGAGTTGCACGTTTTGGAGGGATTTTTTTTAACGAGATCGTTGCAGGGGGATGCTGATGAGATTTCTTTTTAGGAGGTAGAATTCACTTTATACGCGAAGAGGGAATGAACACGTGATTTGTATGATGATAAGTGTTTATTATCTATTTTTTAATTTTTCAAATGATCGAGACCCAGGTTAATTCAAACGTACGTTTAGCTTATTTTTCGAATAGACAATTTCGTTCTAATAAATGAAATTATATAGGCGATATTAATTACGAATTATCGATGGTACAATAATTTTATTTTATTCGAAAATTATTCGAGGCGATTAAAACGTCTCCATTTTTAACTCGGCTCCCAATAAATCTAGATTTCTCTTCTTTTAATAGCGGATATAAATTCTTTCCTTGGTGAAAGGAAAGGCAATATTCAAATTGGACACTTTTTTTTTTTTTTTTACCTTCGCACACACGGGAAACGTGAGAATTGTCTTTTTCAAGGTCTCCCCCCGACAACGATCGTCAACCAATTAATCTTGGGAGTCGGCAAGAACATAAATGACCGTCCATCGAGCATTTTACAGGACAAAAGGACGAGAGAATGACACCGGGGGAACTTTTAATCGAAAAACTTGGAACAATGCGTCCTCGCTGCTTTTAACAATAAGTCCAATCCGATACCCGGGTCCCGCCAATTTCTTAAGCGTTTTATCATTCCATTCGACGGATGAACGTTGCAACTTCCAACCTATCGATCATCGGAGACTTCGATGCCCGCCATTATTCGCCATTATTCAAATGCTCGCGAGAAACGACGAGAAGTTGCGAATTTAATCAACTCTCTTCGGAGAATTCAACATTTCTTCTTCCTTTCTCGAAGAAGAAGTGGAAATCTTTCCTTCAGAAATGGAAATCTCTGCCATGTCGATTCGAATGAATGAACGATGGAACGCGTTTAATCCTCGTATAGCCGATATTCAAAATTTTCGACATCGTCCAACTTCTCAAGATCTTTTCCATCTTCGTTCGTGAACATTTTAATCTTCACAGAATCGAAAATTTTCGACTTCGTCCAATTTCTCGATCTGTGCCATCTTGATTAGTAAAATGATGGGACGCGTTTAATCCTTAGTGTTTAAAATTTTCGACAACTTCTCGATTTTTTTCATTTATATTAGTGAATATTTTAATCTTCACAGAATCGAAAATTTTCGACATTGTCCAACTTCTCCATCTTTTCCATCTATAATACATTCGTGAACATTTTAATCTTTACAGAATCGAAAAATTTCGACTTCGTCCAATTTCTCGATCTGTGCCATCTTGATTCGTAGAATGATGGGACGTGTTTAATTCTTAGTGTTTTAGTGTCTAAAATTTTTGATAACTTCTCGATCTTTTCCATTTACATTTTAATCTTCACAGAATCGAAAATTTTCGACATTGTCCAACTTCTCCATCTTTTCCATCTATAATACATTCGTGAACATTTTAATCTTCACAGAATCGAAAATTTTCGACATCGTCCAATTTCTCCATCTTTTCCATCTATAATACATTCGTGAACAATTTAATCTTCACAGAATCGAAAATTTTCGACATTATGTAACTTTTCCATCTTTTCTATCTATAATACATTCGTGAACATTTTAATCTTCACAGAATCGAAAATTTTCGACAATTTCTCCATCTTTTCCATCTACATTCGTGAATATTTTAATCTTCATAGAATCGAAAATTTTCGACATCGTCCAACTTCTCCATCTTTTCTATCTTCGTTCGTGAACATTTTAATCTTCATAGAATCGAAAATTTTCGACCAACTTCTCCATCTTTTCCGTCTATAATACATTTTAATCCTCACAGAATCGAAAATTATCTTCAACTTTTGATATGTTACTAATACACACTTACTTAAGTATACGTTCTATATCTCGGTTAACGAAATAATACATTTCTCCACCATATACCATTCCAATAATGAATCTCCTCCTCCAAACCTCCTTCAAACCCCAGATCGCGCACTCGGTTATTGAACTCGTGCAACTTCCTCCGCTGGACGAGTCGAATGCCCGGCAAGAAAAAGTACAAAAGATACGTAGATCCTCCCTTCCCTCGGAGGGACGGTTCTATCGGAAACGGATAATATCGTAGGGCGATATACGGGGCGCTCGACGAGCTCGAGGCTGGAAAAGAAGTAACACCGCGCGACACCGTGTACTCCCCACCGCCCCTTTTTTCACCGACCTCGAGTGTGGTTCTCGCCTTGTGTTCATTACGCCCGGTTTTACGACAACATTTTTCTCCGACAATGTCCTCCCTCGTGAGGGAGCCGCGCGCTGCGTCTCGTCGCCGTATTTTCCCTTGGAAATGCTCGATACACGGGGACATTTTCCCCCGGATAGAATTTATGTTTCCTCTCTCTCTCTCTCTCTCTCTCTCTCTCTCTCTCTCTCTCTCTCTCTCTCTCTCGTCTTCTATCTATTCTATGCCATGGCTATTTATCACACGATGCAGATTCTTCTGGCCGGTGTTGAACTAATTAATTGTTTAGAGGTTAATTAAAGAGTATGGAAAGATTGATTTACGATTCTGTTAGAGGAATAATTCTTTTTTTTGTGCGAATATTTTCTTGCAATTGGAGTATATAAGTTATATTAGCATTGTTTTTTTAAAGAAAAATTTCATCAAAATTATTGTGAAATATTTGTGTGAAGATTGAGATACTGGATTCAATTCATTTTTTTGTGGTATGAATATTTTCTAGCAATTGGAGTAATATTAGTAATATTAAAATAATATAAGTAATATTAAAATAAGTAATATTAGCATTGTTTAAAATTTCACTAAAGGAAAATTATTGTGAAATATTCGTGTGAGAATTATAAGATACGAATTACGAGGATTAAGATACGAATATTTTTTAGTAACTGGAATATAGGTAATATTAGCTCTGTTTAAAAGAAAAATTTCACCAAAGGAAAATTATTGTGAAATATTCGTGTGAGGATTAATATTTTCTAGCAATATACGAATATTTTTTAATAATTGGAATATAGGTAATATTAGCACTGTTTAAAAGAAAAATTTCACCAAAGAAAAATTATTGTGAAATATTCGTGTGAGGATTAAGATACGAATATTTTCTAGCAATTGGAGTATAAGTTATATTAGCATTGTTTAAAAGAAAAATTTCATCAAAGGAAAATTATTGTGAAATATTCGTGTGAGGATTAAGATACGAATATTTTTTAGTAATTGGAATATAGGTAATATTAGCACTGTTTAAAAGGAAAATTATTGTGAAATATTCGTGTGAGGATTAAGATATGAATATTTTCTAACAATTGGAGTATAGGTAATACTAGCTTTGTTTAAAAAGAAAAATTTCACCAAAGGAAATATTCGCGTTAGGATTAAGATATTGGATTCAATTCATTTTTTTGTGATACAAATATTTTCTAGCAATTGGAGTATAGGTAATATTAACACTGTTTAAAAAGAAAAATTTCACCAAAGGAAAATTATTGTGAAATATTAATTCTTCATTATTCTACATACATTGTTTCTTTGGATATGAGATATAAATGGACACAAGAGAATAGATATCATCTTCGATGCGATCTAATCTAACCAATATACAATATATGTAACCTTTGATATCGATTGTTTCGAATATTCTCGAGACGTGTGCTAATTAAACGTCGTGTTAATTAACGCTTTTGGATCTGTAAGCGGCGCGGAAACAAGGATCGTCCATTTCCTTTGTTTCCGCGCCTCGTCCAAGAATCGCAAATCTGTGCTTCCTTTGTTCCCCCCGTTACTCGTTTCAAGTTTTACTTGAAACTTGATCGTTTCACCTTCATCGATCGTCCACTTCGTAATTTGTTTTACACGCTTAAAGAGATATCTCCCCTTTGTTTTTGAAACAAACAAGTGGTGCACTCTTTGGAAACGGTTTCAAAAGTTCAGAGTTCGATTTTATTACGTCGTTTAACACGTGTATAAATGATTCTTCCAATTCTTAACCCTTTAACCCTTGGCGGTACTTTTAGCACAGCCAATCGTTCTAAAAAAAAAAAAATTATTTTACTAAAATCAAATCGTTCTAAAAAAAAAAAAAAAATTATTTTACTAAAATCAAATCGTAATACTTTTGGAATATGGCTGTTCATAATCACAGTACTCAAAATATTTATTGGTTTTCGAGACAATAATTGTCATAAGTTGTTCATCAAAATATTTAGAAAAGTATTTACAATTCTTCAGACTCTACGTTTCAAAATCAAAATTAACATTATTGTTTATATACCACATCCGCCTCTGCCTATAATTTTAATATACGATTCTCAATTTTTTCCTAACTTTATCCCATAAAATTATACGTTTTTTTTTTAAACTTCTTTTCAACTGTAAATATCCGATTTTAATAAATATTTCGTATTTTATGCATATTCCTTTCTATATTTTTACACGAGCACGGGTTATTAAACTGTATCGCGTAAAATAATAATAAAAATGGAGTAGAATGATTAATACGAGTTCATCCGTTATTTAGTTTAATCGGGGGAAAAACGTAAAAAAAAAAAAAAAAAAAAAAAAAAAACGATGCAGAACAATGAATCCAATATACCATTTTATACGATAGGTATAAAAAGCATAAATAATTCCCATGAAACGTAAGATACAACAATGTCGAATCGTAAAAGAGCATTCTTCAAAAATAATTGTTAACAAAAGGAATCATAAATATTTGGAAATTATTCTCCAAAAAATGCACGATGTACATAATTTTCGATTATTCTTGTTGAAAATAAATCCACGTGAAAGCAGTGAGAACGATAACGGGAAAGGGGTAATAATAAAGCAGTTTCATCCTTCGCGTTACTGCGAATCGTTCGCGAGAAATAAAATCGATTTCCTCAAGTTCGACGGTTTCCCATCTAAAATAATGTCGAATGCCTTCCGACCGTCTCGATTAGGTAATTCCAATGTGGATGGAAGTCGAGTCCATCGTATCCTGCGAACTCTATTTCCGTTCCAGTTGCCTCGATGGCGACTCTTCCTTCTTTTTTCTTTCTTTCTTTTTTTTTTTTTTTTTTCTCGAAATAACAAGCCAAAGTTCAAATTATTCTTCTTCCTCTTCCTCTGCTCGGTTAAATTTTAATAATTTAAATAATTTAAAACGGATTTGGAAGTCGGATTTATCGTTGGACTTATCCTCTATTTCGATGACAACTTTTCCTTCTTTGCAAATGATAGTTTAAACTTCTTCTTCTTCTTCTTCTTCTTCTTTTTCTTCTTTTTCTTCGATTCTGTATCCGAAAAAGTTCGACGATTACAGTAAAAAGACTTTTCTAGATTTAATCCAAGCGCTTTGATGTCAACTTTCACTTCTTTCGCAACAATAATCCAAAATACATCATTCCTCAAAGATTTCCCCAGTTCAGAATCGTATCCTCTGAATATTAAATCCAAGCATTTCAACCTCAACAATTATATCTCGTATAAAAATTTAATATCTATCGAATCGAGGATAGACCTAATCGCCTTAATCGCAAATTCAAACACGCTTCAAACGCTTCCGCATTGTTTCTCTCAAAAAAGCTCCACCTCCGCCCGGAGAAGGAATTAGAAATTAGCGTTTGTCTCCTCGCGTTTATCCGATCCTCAGATCCTAGCGTCGTTTCGTGCAGAAACGTTTTCTTCCTCCCGCGTCTCCATCGCTGCACGCCACGACGTTTTCTTTGAAAAACTCTCGCGAAAAAAGCCCTGCTCCTCCCTCCCTCCCCCTCCCCTCTGTCGTCAGCTTTTTCGATTCACGACACTTTGGACACGTTGAAGCGCATCTCCACCCATCTCGGTCGCGAGAAACGTTTCGCCATGGTTTTTTCGACGAAGAAGAAGGGGAGAGGGGGGAGGGGGAGGAGGGGGGCTTGCGTGGTTGCGCAAACAAGTCACCGCCGTGAGAGACCGTTTACCCTTCGGAAAAAGCGTTGAAAGCTCGGTTCAAAGCTCGCGGCCAACGCATCTGCCGCGCGATTGGCTCGGAAAAGTGCTCGGATAGAAAGATAGTTTCACTTTGCAAATTGGAGGGTGAGGAAACAGACATCAAAAGACGTTCTCGCTCGCGTTTCCACTCGTCACTTTCTCGCGTGGTGACCCCTCTTTTTTTTCTTTTTTTTTTCTTTCTTTCTTTCTTTTTTTTTTTTCTCGCTCTAGTCTGGTTGATTTTTGACAAGTGGGGAGAATGGAATCTCTTCTGTTTCAGAGATTTGTAAAGAAAGGGTATCCGTGTGGTTTGGATAATTATTTGCGAAAAATTGTTATCCTGTTATCCTTCGATTTTCACGATCTCTTTTTGATAAATTGAATTTTTTTTGTTGATTTGCAAGGAAGAGTCGAGCTCGAGGATATATTTGGTCGATAGTCTGGTTGATTTTTAGCAGAGAGAATGGAATCTCTTCTGTTTCAGAGATTTGTAAAGAAAGGGTATCCGTGTGGTTTGGATAATTATTTGCGAAAAATTGTTATCCTGTTATCCTTCGATTTTCACGATCTCTTTTTGATAAGTTGAATTTTTTTTGTTGATTTGCAAGAAAGGGTCGAGCTCGAGGATATATCTGGCCAATAATGATCTATCTGATTGATTTTTGGTAAATGGAGAGAATGGAATCTCTTCTTTCAGAGATTTGGTGATTTGTGAAAGAAACCGTGATTTGGATAATTATTTGCGAAAAGTTGTTATCAACTTCAACTTTTTTGACTTTTTAAGTTGAATTAATTTTAAGAATTTTTGTGAATTTTTATGATAGAAGTCGAGGAACAAGTGCGATTTCTTTTTTGTTGATTTGCAAGGAAGGATCGAGCTCGAGGATATATCTGGCCAATAATGATCGATCTGATTGATTTTTGGTAAATGGAGAGAATGGAATCTCTTCTTTCAGAGATTTGGTGATTTGTGAAAGAAACCGTGATTTGGATAATTATTTGCGAAAAGTTGTTATCAACTTCAACTTTTTTGAGTTTTTAAGTTGAATTTTTGTGAATTTTTATGATAGAAGTCGAGGAACAAGTGCGATTTCTTTTTTGTTGATTTGCAAGGAAGGATCGAGCTCGAGGATATATCTGACCGATAATCTGGTTGATTTTTGGCAAGTGGAGAGAATCTCTTCTGTTTTAGAGATTTGGTGATTTTGTAAAGAAAGATGGTTTGGGTTATTTGCGTTATCCTCCGATCTTTTTTGATAAATTGGATTTTTGTGATAGAGGGAAAAGAGAGAATTTTGTTTAGAGATCTATTGATTTGGAAGGAAGGATATATTGGGAAGGTATTGTGGCTTGGAAATTGTTTGAGTAATTATTTATATAAATAATTATTTATTGTGAAGATTTTGATGGTAATTGTTCATTAAAAAGTTAATGCTTCGAAACAATTAGATTAGTTAGGTTAAAAAAATTAATCTAAATATTAATTCGATTTAACAATTAAATAAGTTTTTATTTAACCTTGATTTGAAATTAAATTAAACTTAGAATTAAGATAAATTAATTGGCGTTGAATAAAAATTTATGTAATAGTTCATGTTGAATTTAGATTAGATTAACTTTTTACCATCACTAATTAAAATCTTCATAATACTAATTCAATGACAGATAATGTATTAAAAAAATATCGAGATCGAAGGATGATATCCTTTTTTCTAAATATTTTCTGTTATTTGATCGTAAAATCGAATTAATAATATTTCATACCAAACATTATACCTTATATAAATGAAAAGCTGAATATATTGAAAACTCTTTTGCACCTTTCACTTTTCTTGAGAAGAAAATTTATGACGCGATCATATTGCTGTAGAAATAAAAAATCCTCATAAACTGTACATTCACATTTCATCGAAATATTAACTTTTAACTTGTACAGGATTTTCTTGTCAGTTACAATCATTGTTATCAAAATCTCAAGCTAATACCTAATAACTTGGTTTCACAACAACTACCAAGAGAGAAACAATATAAAAATTACAATATCCATCTTTTTATCATTTATCCAGATAACAAATTAAATATTTTAACTCTATCCTACTATTGAATTTTCTGAAAATAGCAGATAAATAAATATCACGCTTGAAAAAGATCAATCCATTCTTCCTCTTACCCAACACCTTGATTAATTTCGCTTTAATATTACAGGTGAACATATTCGTGAAAAAAGATACGTTTCCAATAAATTCCAAATCGATCAACTTCTCCCCTCGTCAAAATGCAAGGGCAATAAATAAAGATAATCCTAACTCGATCGATATCGCTCATTAACGTCCATTAATACCGCGCGATCAATTAACAGCCAACTTCATATGGGTATCCGATAGACGAGGGACAATATCCCTACGGCCAATACCGATTCCACGATTCAACGAACGGTCTCCAAACATCCAATCCCCCCCAAACAATAACCCTCGTCGGCCAACAGCAATAACCCTCCTCGAACCCTCCCCTATACGTGTTCGAGGGGCCCTCGCGGTTATAATCCGCCGCCGGACCGATGATAATAGAATAAACTCGTTTTCCCGTGCAATCGGAAAGAGCATAGTCGGAAGACGAATCGCGTGCACCTCGATATCGCGGCCAGGAATTAGTTCCTTCGATCGAGAAGGAGATCGCGTGGGACGAATACGCGGAGGGATGAGTCAGTCGCACAACTTTCAGAACTTCGATACTCTCTCGGCTCGATCCATTTATGCCCCGATACATTTGTGTATTTCATCGAACCGGCTATGGAACGCGATTATACGTATGTATATGTATATGTATATATGGAAGAAGGTGGGGCATAAGGTGAGTTGCACGAAGAGGAGGGTTGCTTACGGGGATCGAACACGACATTTCGTCTCGAAAAATATTAAATCTGGAGACACGATATATTGGAGATTCCATCGGAGAGATCGATAGGATTGGTGGTTTAATTGGAACAAGTTTACAAGTTTTGAATCTAGAGTGAAAAAAATTGTTTTTTTAATCAATTTTGTCGTATCGTATATATAGTTGATATAATAGTTGACCTTTTTCGATGTTCGTTCATTCGAATACACCCGGCGACAATTGTCGATTGATAAGATCGTATCGAAGAGATTAAACGAGGCGGATGGTTTTGATGTTATGTGTACGATAACGTATTGTAGTTTCCAAAGAGTCGAACGGATAGCAAGTGAAGCGAAGAAATATCTTTTCTTTTTCAGAAGAAAATGAAGTTAATTAAGTTCTAGGGAAATTAATATCCCTAAATTTTGTCATATCGATAATGTTAAAGTTTTCCATATGTTCAATTGTATTTTCCAAGAATTAACAGATAACAAATGAAGAAATCCCCTTTCTTTTTCACTAGAAGATAAATAGATAGGAAATGAAGCGAGGAAATCCTTTTCTTTTTCATCAGAAGACATTAATGAAATTCTAGGGAAATTAATAACCCTAATATCAATAGCGTTAAAAGTTGATCTTTTCGATAAGTTCAATTCTATTCTCTAAGAATTAAATGGATAGCAAGTTAAGCGAAGAAATCCCTTTTCTTTTTCACTAAAAGACGTTAATGCAATTCTAGAGATCCCTAACCAATTTTATCTTATCGATGTCATAGCAAGTGAAGCAAAGAAATCCCCTTTCTTTTTCACCAGAAAAAAATTTGTCATATCGATAATGTTAAAGTTTTCCATATGTTCAATTGCATTTTCCAAGAATTAACAGATAACAAATAAAGAAATCCTCTTTCTTTTTCACCAGAAGACGTCAATGAAATTCTGAAATTAATATCCCTAACCAATTTTATCGTATCGATAATGTTAAAGTTTTCGATACGTTTAATTGTATTCTTCAAGAGAGTCAAACAGATAGGAAATGAAGCGAGGAAATCCCTTTTCTTTTTCACCAAAAGACATTAATGAAATTCTAGGGAAATTAATAACCCTAATATCAATAGCGTTAAAAGTTGATCTCTTCGATAAGTTCAATTGTATTCTCCAAGAATTAAATGGATAGCAAGTGAAGCGAGGAAATCCCTTTTCTTTTTCACCAGAAGACGTTAATGAAATTCTAGGGAAATTAATATCCCTAACTAATTTTGTCATATCGATGTCATAGCAAGTCGATGTCGAAGCAAAGAAATCCTCTTTCTTTTTCACCAGAAGAAAATGAAGTTAATGAAGTTCTAGGGAAATTAATATCCCTAAATTTTATCACATCGATAACGTTAAAGTTTTCGATACGTTCAATTGTATTCTCCAAGAGAGTCAAACAGATAGGAAATGAAGCGAGGAAATCTCTTTTTTTTTTCACCAGAAGACGTTAATGAAGTTCTAGGGAAATTAATATTCCTAACTAATTAAGAAGACTCGAAAAGACTCCAACGTGGAAAGACAACGTAACCATCCTGTTACCATCCTCCCTTGATTTATTATTCCATGCAATCTCTTGCTACAACCACCACCACTGTTCCTTCCTCCTTCCTTCCTTCCAGAAAAGACGAGAAAAAAGACGAGAAACGAAAAGATTGGAATGGAAAAGAAAGCTCGTATCGATTCGTCCCGTTAATCGGTGGTTCGCGATAGCAAATCAAAGAGAATGCACGAGTGGCTTTTAATGAAACAGAGAAGGGAAAAAAGTAAGCGGTCTAATGGCGCTTGCAGTTAATGCCACCACCGCCGCCGCTTGGTTTAACGACGTCGATGCCCCCCTCTCCCCTCCACTTCCCTTTGCTGCTCGCGTGTCTTTCCTCGAGTCTAGAGCGAGTCCAAAAGCGAGACACCGCCCTGTTGCGATCAAACCGAGGCAAGGCCATCTTCCTAATTAATGCAGCTTTAGTTGCACACTTTAAGGAAACGGGGGCCTCGTTACTAAGTGCTTCGCCCCGAAACGATTCCTTTTTTCCTCCCTCGCAAACGCGCACTCTCGTTACCATCGTTACCTTAATTCTCAACCGCTCTCGCGATGTTTATCTTTCATTTTCCTTGGCTAACGGTAAGAGAGAAAGAGAGAGATGCCTCGAAATTTCAACGAGACCACCCCTCCTCCCCTCCCCGTTTAATTACCGATTTTACTTGACGTAACTCTTAAAGCGCGGTGGACACGTTTATCCGTGTAAATCGTGGATGGAAACGTGGGGGAAGGGTGATGGCGATTCCTCCTGAGAGAGAGAAAGAGAGAAAGAGAGTGTTGACGATAGGGCGATTTAATCTTCGGATAAACGGCTTTACGGGGATTTTGGAAGGGTTTGAAAAAGATGGGAGTATATGTTTTATTAAAAAAAAAAAAAAAAAAAAAAAAAAAAAAAAAGGTGTTAGGAACCGATAGCAATATTCTTTTCTCTTCCCTCGAATGTGTTAACCTTTATCGGATATCGGATCTTTATAGGTGCACCAGTTGTTACTGGGTCAGAAGTATTATTTGCCGTTCATGTGAAAATGTCATATTAAAGGCGATATCGTCTGATAGAGCGGAGAAACAGTCGAAGATCGATACATAAAGGTTTAAAATAAAATATACTTGTATCTCTACTCTTCTAACTGCCTCTTTCACAAATTGAAAAGAAAAAGATGCAAGATCCTATACAAATCCCGTATATTTCCCTGTACATTCCAATTCCTCGTTTCAAGCTATCGAATCCTTTAATCCTTTAAACCCCCTCGATCCATCTCTTCTTCCACCATCGATCTATCAAAAATTTAAGACATTTTTCATCTCTCAACGCACGTTTCAATATGCCTCCTCCACCGATCATCTCCTCTCCAAATCGTTCGTTTTAAAACGATTACAAAAGACTATTCAAAATTCCCGCCGCTCGTTCAAATCCACTTCGTCTCGATCGGCGCGCGCCGCTTAACCGATCTTGATCCATCGACCGATTTTACTTGACGGGCGAGTCGAAAACTTGGCGAGGCGATATCCGATCGAATCGAATTTTCGATGATCGAGCGAATTCCGAAACCCGGGTTTGGGACGTTTGTGGCAGCGGCCGATCGATATCGGGGGAGGGGGGAGGGGACACATTGCTGGGATTCGCACGTGCCGCACGGAATATCATTGCGCGTCGGCCACTCGTGAAACTGTATCCCGCAAGCGCGCATATTTATATAACATCGGCGATCGGTAATGAGAACGACCCCCGGAAGGAATATCTCGGCCCTCCCGGGCCCGATTTCCATAATTTCTGCAATTCAACCGCGGCTGTCGTATCGGCGACCCTTTAAAATCGGCGACGAAAAAGCGAATAAACAGGGAGGCGATTAACGTTTTTCCGATCGCGATTATCTTTCGGTGAACCGTGGAACGATGAATTGGAAATTTCAGTTCGGCTTTTAGGATGAGCGATCGATCGATCGATCGATCGATCGATTCGATTCGATTCGATTCGATTCGATTCGATCGACGATGACTGTGCGCCTCCATTTTTTTTTAGTTCTTTTTTTTTCCAAGGAATGGGAATTAATGGAGGGTGAAATTTGATTTTTGACCACGGTGTAATTGTATCGCGCGATCGAGGTTGCGGGACGTTACTTATGGAAAGTTTTATTCACCGTCGATTGGAAAATTGGAAATGATTTTTTTTTTCTGTTTCGTTTTATTTCGAGGGAGGAGGTTGTGTGGTGGTGGTAATGGAAAGGACGGATTGGCCAAGTGAATCGCGTGTACGTGTTTCGAAGGGAAGCGATTTTAGGGGGATAAAGTAATTGTATTTTACGACGGAAATGTTTTGATATCGAGATTTTATCATCAAATTGGAAAATTGGGCGGGATCTTTTAAAATTTTTAAAATGTCCATTGAACATCGACGCGATATCCACGACGCTTCAAATATATCAGATCGAATATGGCTGAGAGAATTGGATTGTTTTAACAGATTCTATTCTACTATTCGTGAAAATATAAT
>NW_025222279.1:5057300-5069729 GCF_014066325.1 Apis laboriosa
AAAAAAAAAAAAAAAAAAAAAAAGAAAAAATTCACCTGTCCACGATAAAAATAAGTCAAATTAAATCGATCGTCGTAATCGAAACTGACAAACATCGGTTCTCGAATAATCAAACTTGTATTAAAAAGCGAGGAAAATGAAAAAAAAAAAAAAAGAAAAAAAAAAAAAAAAATTCGCGCATCCATCCACACGGGAAACAAGTCGCTCGAAATTAAATCGAATCCTGGAATTAAATTGCGCGCCGAGTGTCAGCGGATCGAACAAGAGGAGGAGCACCGCCACCAGCAATTAATCCAGTCTCTCGTCAAATTAGTGCGTCGCCACGATCGAACAGGACGCTCGATTGTTTATCGCCATATTTTTCTTTCTCTCTCTCTCTCTCTCTCTTTTCTTTTTTTTTTTTTTATCATCCGCCTGTTCCTCGCCTGTTTCTTCCGCGCGAGACAGAGGGACGACGACTCGTCTCGCGGTAATTAATCTCATTAGCGAGGAGGATTCGTGGACTAATGAGATGCCAGCGCACGATCTTGCCGTGACGACACGCGTTCCCTGATATTTTTCTTTCGCGCCTCTTTGATACACCTCCCCCCCCTCTCTCTCCTCTCCTCCCCCTCCGTGGTCGACCATCCAGTCTGTACTCTATTTTTTTTTTCTTTTTTCTTTTTTTTAACGAGCAACACGCCGTTCATTTCGCCGCGTAATTTTTCTTTTTCCCCTCCCCCCTTTTCTCGCTCTTTTCCTCCTCGCCCAAAGAAATTTTTAATTAGTATGGCGGCGGATGCATAACTATTCCCGGAATTTGTCCACGAATTTGTTCGATCGTATCTACAACACCATTTATCCTTGTAAGTTTTTGATATTGTCTATGATTACGTAAGGTTTTAGAGCAATGAAAAAAATTATAGGCCTAATGATATTAATTTTAGAATGAAAGAAGATGTTCAATTCGATCCGAGGAAAAATTGATGGAAGAATCTATGATTAGAAATGTGATTAACAATGAACGTAAGTTTTGGTATTTTCTATTTGATCTGATGACTTAATCCTTTTGATTAATTTAATAATTTAATAATCCCTTTGCTTAATTTAATAATTTTAGAATGCAAGGAGAGTCAATATTCAATTTGATCGTAAGAAAAACAGTGAACCTAAATACTTTCTATTGATTTAAATTCGTCTATAATTTACTCCTTTTGATTATTAATATACTGGCTTAATTTAACAGCACTGGCTTAATTTAACAATTTTAGAACACAAGGAGAGCCAATATTCAATTTGATCCTAAGAAAAACAATGAAGTACTTTCTATTGATTTAAATTCGTCTATAATTTAATCCTTTTGATTATTAATATACTGGCTTAATTTAACAGCACTAGCTTAATGTTTATTGGTGTTGGAAGATAAATTGTTGATATAATAATTTTTATAAATTCATTTGATCTAAAAAAATTTAAATGTTTTTTCATTATAGAAATATAAATAAAAAATTATTTATTTTTTTTTTTCGAAGAGTCTTATTTTCAATATAAGAAATTTTTGTTATTAGAATTAATGATGAAATTAATATAATAATAATAATAATAATGAATAAATTTATATTTATTTTTGAGTATAAAAAAAATAAATCTGAATTTTTAATTATATTTGAGTATAAATTTATATTTATAAAATTAATAAATTTTGATGATAATTTAAAAAAAATTAAAATTAAAAAAATTGAATTAATGTTTTAAGTTTTAGTTTAAATGGATAATGAATTTACTAATGAAATAAAATATGAGAATATAACTAATATTCCTCTTTAATAATTTTAGAACACAAGAAGAGCCAATATCCAATTTGATCCTAAGAAAAACAATGAACCTAAGTACTTTCTATTGATTTAAATTCGTCTATAATTTAATCCTTTTGATTATCAATATACCCGTAACAACGCTGACTGAATCTAATAATTTTAGAATGCAAGGAGATGTCCAATGTCCAATTTGATGGAAAAAATCGAACGAGGAAAAACTAGTAGAAGAATCATCCTATCCATGAATTCGTTTTATCCGTATCACCTTCCCCTCCCCCTTTATCTTCTCTATCAGCGTCCAACATCTCGTCTCCGCGAACCGAAATTCACTTGGCTGGAAGTTCTTGCATGAATGAGCGAAGAATCGAGTCGCGAGCTACGAAAGAAGAGAAGAGAGAACACTCGAGCAAAGCTGTTAGAAAAGGCGGTGGATGTAAGAAGTAGAAAGAGAGAAAGAGAGAGAGAGAGAGAGAGAGCGACGAAAGAGTGGAAGAAGAGGGATAGGAAGAAATGGCGGAAAGGACACGCACAGGAACCCCAGACTCCTTCTACCATTTATTTTTACCGCCAGTCACCGTTCTCCCTCCCACTAGAGACCTCTCCCTACCTAACCTCCCTACCTGACGAGGAATTTCGCATTTCTTCAACCCTCGGGCACGGGATCCCAAGGCGAGTCTGTGGCGATATATACAGGGTGGGGCGATATTGTCACCTGAAATCGTCGCCTCTTTTATCGCGACGCGAAATTGCTCGGACTAAATCGTGAATACCATTAAGGGAAGATAGAAGAAGTTTTTTTTCTTTTTCTTCTTCTTCTTTTTTTTTTTCTATTCTCTCTTCTTTCGTTAATTCGTTAATGATTTGATCACGGTTGGGAGAGGGGGGGAATATAGGTACGAATATTTTATGGGATGCAAGGGGTGGAGTCGTAATCCTCCCGAGCTTTTTACTCGGCTATTTAATGCGATTGGGGATTAATTTAATGCACGTGTGCGGAATTGATAAAGGCGGATATCGACGTTGCTTCGTCGATTGGTATTTATCCTTATCTTCATTGCACTGGATGAAATTTTTTTTACATGTAATTTGATCGTTGATTTGTCGTTAATCGAGAATTTGTTGCACGAGCGATAATAATATTTAAATTTGGTTTAATTGTTCTCTGTGTCGAATAATAAAGATTCGCGGTGATACGTTGATTTCTACGTATTTCGTTTTTCTTTCCATGATATATAATAAATAGGTAATAATAACGATATGAATCACGATTATAAGTTTCGTTCGAAATAATTTGTCCGCTATTATCGTGGAATTTAAAACTCATAATTTTTTTCTCATACAATTCGTACGATATCTTCCTCGCGAATAATATAAAATTCAATATTTCGAAAAGAATTATTATTTTATTTTATGTAGATATAAATTCTCCCTTCCTCTCCTAAATTCCCCTTTCCTCTCCTAAATTATTATCAAGATACAATAAAATTTTCGCAATTTTAGCTCACTTAAACTAAATATCTTACGATTAAAAATATCTATAATATTTCTAAAAAACGATATTTATCTTGCAAAAATAAAAGAAACATCAACAATTATTTACACAAATAATCCTCTTTAAATTAAATTTCTCCTTTCCTCAGAAACCAACATAAGATACCCCCATCTAGATATTTTACGATTAAAAACATCTATAACATTTCCAAAAAACGATATTTACCTTGCAAAAATAAAAGAAACACCAACAATTATTTACACAAATATTCTCTTTAATTTAAATTCTCTTTCTAAATTTCTCCTTTCCTCAGAAACCAATATAAGACACCCCCATCTAGATATCTTACGATTAATAATATGTATAACATTTCCAAAAAACAATATTTACCTTGCAAAAATAAAAGAAACATCAACAATTATTTACGCAAATAATCCTCTTTAAATTAAATTTCTCCTTTCCTCAGAAATCGACATAAAACACCCCCATCTAGATATCTTACGATTAAAAACATCTATAACATTTCCAAAAAACGATATTTACCTTGCAAAAATAAAGGAAACATCAACAATTATTTACACGAATAATCCTCTTTAAATTAAATTTCTCCTTTCCTCAGAAATCGACGTAAGACACCCCAATCATACCGATTTGATACCTTCACCCATTCGTATATTTATTTTCGATCGAACGAGTTTAATTATTAAAATTAAAATTAAGCAAGAATTACGTGTAGGGCTCGACCACCTTGGACATTTCGATCCAACGATAAATTTTCCAATAACTGCGCAAAGATCGAACAATATTTCAGTTATCGTATACACGCGTACACGCAAGCGTTCCAAGCGTGCAACCCCCGTAAGCGAGACCTGTCGAAGCCACCCCCTCTTCGAACGCCTATCCCCGCGGGGGGAGGCGCGTGAATGCACTTTGCCAGGCGAAATATTCTCCTCTCCTCGGTTGAAATTTATCGGTGAGACGACGACGACGACGACGACGTTAAGCCCCTTTCACGCGGAAAGCGGATTTCTTGTCATCTTCGCTCGGCGAGAAGAAGGAGGAGGAGGAGGAGGAGGAGGAGAAACCCTTGCCGCGTTGCAAAGAGTCGCGTTGATCCGAGTGTCTCGAGATTTTGCACGGGCGAATAAGTGCACCCGTCAAATTCGCTTTTAGCGGGGGCGCAATGTGCATTAAACGGCCGCCTTCTTCCTCCCCCCCCGCGGCCAGATTTGATTGCTCGCTCGCGAACCACCGCAGAAGCCCATTGTTCGCCACTCTCCTTCGCCACGGAGTCGCCCCGTCTATTTCGCGCCGAGAAATTTTCCACCGGCTCGATAATTTTCGAGAGAGGATATTGAAGTTTAGACTGTTGTCGTTTTTTCTTTTTTTTTTTTTTACGAGGATTTTAGGGAGAGAGAAATAATTGTTAAAACGATGATAAATTAGATGATAACGATGATAAATTTATTTGTTTAATAATCAAAGTTTAAGTGAAGAATAATAAGAATATATTTATAACTAACGCTTATTATGTGTCTGAACAAATTCCATCTATTAATTGTTCTTCGTTTAATTGTAATTGAGAAATGAGCAACGAGAAAGAAACATTTATTATTGTTTTCGTAATTATTTATAAAAGATTCTCTGTTTTATAGAAAAGTGTGACACACTTGATAATAATAAGATATGGAATGGAATCAACAAGAACAAATATAAATAAAATATAAGAAAAAGAAAAAAAGAACGAATTCGTGGCGGTTTATCCCCGAATAGTAGGGAAAAAGGTTTTATCTATCGGGGATCGATGGATGCTAAAAGGGGTGACCAACCCCTGGAGCAAGATGGGTTGGAAAACTCTCGCGAGGAGAACTCTCGTGTAACGTCTTGATTAAGTGGTGGTTTACACCCTCGAGCGTGTAGGACCACCCTCGTAAAACAAGCTTTCCCTCCTGCGAATTCTACTTGACGCGTTAAACGCTCGTATACAGGGGGAGGGGGAGGGGGTGAAAAAACGCACGCGCGTGATTTATAACTAACTAAATCGTGTAACAAATCGGTATCGAGAGGAACAAATTCGACCGTCGTCGATAGGAGATAAAAAGGGAGAATAAGAAAAGGGGGAAAAAGGGAGGGGATTTATTATTTTAATCGCGTTTAAATCGAATTCGATCGAATTCCCCTCTGCTCTCGGGGCTAATTAACGATTAATTCGATTTTAATTACTTTTTTTGTCGTCGAGGATTTTTAATCGTGATCGTGGTTTTAATTTTAATCGCTTCTCGAAATTCCTTCCCTCCCGAATTTTAATGACAAATATTTCGAGAACAATGGAAATTCTGTCATTGGCGCGATAAAGGCCAATTGAAGTATCCAGCGACACACGGTGGATTTTGGAGTTGAATAATTAATTAGATTTTCTGCGTCCCCTGTTTATGTTAAAGGTATATCGTGTTATAAAATTATCGTGTTGAATATAAACTGAAATATGAAACGAAAATATGGCGAATTTAAAGCTGATTTTTTTCTTAACCTTATTTCTCTTTCCTTTCCTTTTCTTCTGTTTTTTTTTTTTCTTTTTTTGAAGACTCGTATTAAATTATTCCCAACCACGGCGCTCCAATTTTTTTAAATGAAAAGAGGGACAGATAATCCGTAACGAGAATAATCCAGGTTCATAGAGTTTTCTGCTTAATAAAATGATAATACCATCGGTCCATTTGCAGAATAAATGAAAAAATCTAACGAAAACCCGATATTAAAATAAATCTTCTCTCAAAAATTTCAGATATATTCAAGATTTAATTTTATTCCCTCCTATAAAAGGAGAGAAGGGAAGAATAGAAGATAGGGAAATTAAAAAAAAATACACGCGAATGGTTGAATTGTTTATTCGATTATCTTTGAAATATTTATTTCGTCAAAAGAAAAAAAAAATCCATCTTTTTTTTTTTTTTTTCTTTTTGATACGATTATTATTTCATACAGATGAAATTCCTATTCATGAGAGCGTCGAGTTGCAACGAGTTCTATGGATGCAGATTACACCACCGGGAGGATCTCTTTTTTCTCTCTCTCTCTCCCTCCCTCTCTCTGAAAGCATCCTCGTTTCAAGAGAGAGAAAAGATAAACTCGAATGGCGAATGGAGATACGTTTTGATAAACCTGCACCACTCCTCGTTCTTATTAGCCATGAATGCAAATCGACTAATTCGACGTGAAAGCGTAGACAGTGAATTCACTATCCGAAGTAAAATCTTTTGGACTTTTTTTAGTGGACAATTACTGTTTATTAAATTATCGTCATACGTTATTATTTATTCCCTGATAATATTATTTTCATATTGACAAAATGTTTCGCTTTTGTCTTTTGAATTTAAAAATCAATGTAGATTGAACTGGATGCAAAAAGTAAATTATAGAAAATTAATATAACTCTGCACTCACAAAACTCACAATAAACTTAAGAAAAATTTTAAGCTTGTAATTTCAAACTTTGTTAAATTTACCCATACATTTATCGATCCAGCTCGAAATTGACTGAAACTAAGAACAAAATTCCATAAATGAATAAACCTGTTTTCCAAAAAATCTTCGCAATTGTAAAATATAATTAATTTATCGACGAAATTCAAAAACGAAGAAAAGATTCCATGAATCAATTAATATTTTTCCAAATCTTCGAAATCTACATTAAAATCGCATATTGCCAAGATATTAGAACAAAATTCAAGGATCCGTCTGCCGATATCAAAAGATCGATCGAAAAATTTATTAAACCGATTGATATATTTCCCCCTCCAAATACACTCTCCATTTTAAAGAAAAAAAATTGAAAACTCAAACAATATCCCAGCTGCTATAATTTCAAACTTTGTAAAATCGGCGCACGCTTCACACGCGCCAATCTAATAAACCGTGGCCCAACCTCGAAACTTCCAGCTTCATCATAACCTTTCGGCCGACGACGAGATCCAACGTGCGGATCGTCCAATCCGCTTAAAACGGAAACCGAGCCGCCATCGAATAACGTCGTCTCTACCAAAACAAATTTTCGCCCGGTTCGGTTTAATTTTCGGCCGGGCATTTGGACAAACTTTATCGCTCCACTAATTATCGACCCGTCCCCGGCACACACGTTTATTAACGTTCCCCCTCACCCCTCCACCCCCACGCGCTCCCTTGTAAACGTTGCGGTCCCGTGATAATCGGGCGCCGGATTCGAGATATTTATCGGCACGGGGAAGCATCGGGGAAATTTCTCTCGTTGAAGGACCGCGTTTCGAGCCGTTTATTGACAGCCCGGCCCCACCACGGCCAGGGATATTGCCACCAGCGGCGAGCACCGTAACCGACTTCCGCGATTGTGCGCAACTTGGAATTATCTATCGGTCTCTAAACGAGAATTTATGTTTTTTTTTTTTTTTTTTTCGAATTAAACGGACGTTGATGGAAAATGGAGGATTTATTAATTGTTTGCGATAGAGAAGAAGAAATTATTCAGATTAGATAAAAATTTGGGGTATATATTTGAGGGAATATTCTGAGGAAAAAATTGGTAAAAGTTGATCTTAATATAGGAAAATTGTAGTATTTGAATAATTGATTTGAAAATAACAGACGTTGATGGAAAATGGACGATTTATTAATTGTTTGCGATAGAGAAGAAGAAATTATTCGGGAATGTAAATATTCGTGAAAAATGAAAAAATAATTCTGAGGAGAAATTTCGAATAACGTTGATTATTCATAAATTAGAAAAAAATTTGGGGTATATATTTGAGGGAATATTCTCAGGAAAAAATTGGTAAAAGTTGATCTTAAATATAGGAAAATTGTGGTGTTTGAATAATTGATTTGAAAATAACGGACGTTGATGGAAAATGGACGATTTATTAATTGTTTGCGATAGAGAAGAAGAAATTATTCGGGGATGTAAATATTCGTGAAAAATGAAAAAATAATTCTGAGGAGAAATTTCGAATAACGTTGATTATTCATAAATTAGAAAAAAATTTGGGGTATATATTTGAGGGAATATTCTGAGGAAAAAATTGGTAAAAGTTGATCTTAAATATAGGAAAATTGTGGTGTTTGAATAATTGATTTGAAAATAACGGACGTTGATGGAAAATGGACGATTTATTAATTGTTTGCGATAGAGAAGAAGAAATTATTCGGGGATGTAAATATTCGTGAATTCCTGAAAAACTAATTCTGAGAAGAAATTTCGAATAACGTTGATTATTCATAAACTAGAAAAAATTTTGGGATATATATTTGAGAGAATTCTAAGGAAAAAGTTGATCTTAAATATAGGAAAATTGTGGTATTTGAATAATTGATTTGAAAATAACGGACGTTGATGGAAAATGGACGATTTATTAATTGTTTGCGATAGAAAAAAGAAATTATTCGGGGATGTAAATATTCGTGAAAAATGAAAAAATAATTTTGAGGAGAAATTTCGAATAACGTTGATTATTCATAAATTAGAAAAAAATTTGGAGTATATATATATATATGAGGGAATATTCTCAGGAAAAAATTGATAAAAGTTGATCTTAAATATAGGAAAATTGTGGTATTTGAATAATTGATTTGAAAATAATTCTTAATAAAAAAAGAAAGTTAACAAAGCTTTCTCTCGTCTATTGCAAAAGAATTTCAAAGTTTTACGTAATACGTGTACGTCGAGATTAGATCACGCGATATTTTGTTTTAATACTTCGTTGTAATTATATAGTAAAGGTAAATTTAACGTAATGTACTTTAGTTGTTGCACTTGCCAAAGTTAGCCGAAGATCTCGTTCAAATACGATTGCTTAACGTGTCGTATATCAAAGATGGAAAATTTTCTTCTCGCGATTAAGAAATTATTTATTATTTGCCTGGTTAATTTCTGATTGGAACAACGTAAAAAAAAAAAAAAAAACTTGCACAATTCCAAGATCAAGTTTAAAAGATATTTAAAAATAGAATATTTCTAACATTTAAACGTTTAATTAAAACTTGAACGGTCCAAAATGGCTGGAATAAAATTCGAAGGATGGAAAACACACGTATTTAAAATCATTTCGATTCCAATTCACCGAATTTCCAAGGGAAAGGATGAAGGAGAAAAAGAGGCGAAATTCAAAAGATTCGTTTTAACACCGATTAATTACGAGCTTGAATGTTTCGAGGCTTCTTTCTTCCGCCATGTTGAACAGAGGAGACGAGAAAAGTTAGAAAAACCGCGTACAAGATTCTATTTCTGAGGCCCATTCAAAACTCAAGCATTTCCCGCCGTTTCTTCAAAAAAAAAAAAAAAAAAAACAATTCGAAACAACCGCGCGGAAAGGATTTGCTTTTCAAATGAAATTGAAGAGGAGCAGAGATGCATAAATATAGATTTCGTTTCGAATTAAACGAAGATAAAAAAGGATGGTTTTCCGAACGCGGAAAAAGATCCATAAATATAAATTTCGTGGCGAAATTTCATCGAAGCCAAATCGGTGCTTTGTGATCTTCGATTTTTTTTTCCCAAATCCAATCTTTCATCCGACGAAACTGCAATAGGATTCGATTCGATAAACATCGAGAAGGAAAATTTATAATACCAAAGTTTTTCAACGACCGACCTCTCGATATTTGTCTTTAATTACTTTCGAGATATCCGTGCAATTATGGCATTAATATGTATTTCTGCAGTATTGTACCATGTACCGTGCATTGTGCATTTCAATCTCTTTGATGAAAGTAATTTGAATGCATAAATATTAAGCCATTAGACGATCAAGTTGGAGGTACAAAAGTTAAGCAATTCCTCCTTCCAACACCGATATAATTCGCGTCTCGCTTCTCTTTATGTTCATTCGTTTCTCGTTATCCTCCCTTTTCCTTTTTACGTAAGAACACTTTATGCAAACAAGAAAAGTTGGAAACCTCTTTCCATCGATTAATTTAATCTCCGCAAATAATCCAAATTATATTTTTCAAATTATAACAACATTTTCCTTTCCTCCATCAACTCAAAGACAAATTACCAAAGATTCACCCATCAATTGCATACGAATCTTTTCTGCAACAAGAACAATAAAAGTTACACTTTGGAAATTTACAGTCTTACTTAATTTACAGTTTTTGCTCAACCACCAAAAAGAATATTTTCACACGTTATAACATTTTTCCTTCTTCGTTGACCACCAAATCTCCATCTTCTTCCATCCTATTTTTCGAAGCGAACATCGAAACTCGAATCCTAATCGTTTCGAAATTAATAAATTTTTACGATATTCTCTCAAGAATGGAAACACAAAATTCGTCGACCAAATCTCCATCTTCTTCCATCCTATTTTTCGAAGCGAACATCGAAAACTCGAATTTTAATCGTCCTAATTTTTATGATATTCTCTCAAGAAACACAAGATTCGTCGACCACCAAATCTTCATCTTTTTCCATCCTATTTTTCGAAGCAAACATCGAAACTCGAATCTTAATCGTTTCGAAATTAATAAATTTTTACGATATTCTCTCAAGGATTCGTCGACCACCAAATCTCCATCTTCTTTTACGAAACAAACATCGAAACTCGAATTTTAATCGTCCTAATAATTTCGAAATTAATAAAATTTACGATATTCTCTCAAGAATGAAAAAACAACATTCGTCGACTATTAAAACTCCATCTTCTTCCATCCTATTTTTCGAATCGAACATCGAAACTCGAATCCTAATCGTTTCGAAATTAATAAATTTTTACGATATTCTCTCAAGAATGGAAACACAGGAATTCGTAGAATATGCCATCAGAGGGAAATATGCCCACAGGAGTGGGTACATAGATACAATATATACGCACGAAGTGTTAATAGCCGAAGATGGCTGCTTAATATGATTGACACCACGGAATGGGTAATTAACAGTCGCTTTCATCGATATCTGAGGAAGGGGGGGCTATATTTAACGCGGCCAAACTCGCTTCCATAACGCGGTTATCCTAAGTTTAATTACTCCAACAGAGTATTCGGTGATGGCGTTTGCCCACGCCATTTCGATCGTCCAATATTACACGAGAAGAATACAAGTAGAATTCGATTGCACGCTCCGACTCGCGATTTTGCTTCGTGGAGAGGATTTTGGGTAATTCGGTTTCACGCGAAGGATCGTGAGGGATCAAGAGCGAGCAGAGAAGAATCGATATTACTTACTTGGCAGATTTACAGATGCAGTGAATAAATAACGTGGTTGTATATTTTCGAGAAGAGTGAATTCGTGTGAATTTTCGTGATTGCGTTTAATTGGATAAGATAGTTGTAAGGTTATATTGAAAAAAGAAAGATTGGAATTTGTTTTGTAAAGAATGTGTTCACAATGTGTACGTTACTCGTGTATATAATCTGAATTTGCTTCGAGAATAATAATAATAATTTATTTGGATTATATATTATTGGGAATAATATAACTTTTTGTTTTATTGTTCAATATAAGAGCAAGATTAATGAGTTTCTCTTTTTCTTTTTTTACGATATCTTATCTTAAAAAGCCTCGATCAAATATCCCGATAAAAATTTAATAAACGTCAGTTGTTCTTATTTAAAAAAGAAAAAAAAAAAAAACGAGCTATCGAAACAATAAATCTCCATTCGAGATTACGAAATTTCCATCCATTGAATGGTCCACGCGTGTTTTCCCAATACCCAACACCCGATTATATTCGAGGAAAATCATTCTCTCGATCGAATTTCCAACGAAGAAAGAAAGAAAGAAAGAAAGAAAGAAAGAAAGAAGGAAAGAAGGAAAGAAAGAAGGAAAGAAAGAAGGAAAGAAGAAAAGAAGGAAGGAAAGAAGGAAAGAAGGAAGGAAAGAAGGAAAGAAAAAAGGAAAGAAAGAAGGAAAGAAGGAAAGAAAGAAGGAAAGAAGGAAAGAAGGAAAGAAAGAAGGAAAGAAAGAAAGAAAGAAGGAAAGAAGGAAAGAAGGAAAGAAAGAAAGAAGGAAAGAAGGAAAGAAAGAAAGAAGGAAAAAAAGAAAGAAGGAAAGAAGGAAAGAAAAAAAGAAGGAAAAAAAGAAAGAAAGAAAGAAAGAAAAAAAGAAGGAAAGAAAGAAAGAAAGAAAGAAGGAAAGAAAGAAAGAAGGAAAAAAAGAAGGAAAGAAAGAAAGAA
>NW_025222279.1:5069859-5130865 GCF_014066325.1 Apis laboriosa
GAAAGAAGGAAAGAAGGAAAGAAAGAAGGAAAGAAGGAAAGAAAGAAGGAAAGAAGGAAAGAAAGAAGGAAAGAAGGAAAGAAAGAAGGAAAGAAGGAAGGAAAGAAAGAAGGAAAGAAGGAAAGAAAGAGAGAAAGAAGGAAAGAAAAAAAGAAAGAAGAAAAGAAAGAAAGAAAGAAAGAAAGAAGGAAAGAAAGAAAGAAGGAAAGAAAGAAAGAAAGAAAGAAAGAAAGAAAGCGCCGCCGTTCTCGAGCGGATCCCCTTTTTAACCCGTTCGAACGAAGCGTAGGGGACGTATCGCGCCCTTAACCCGAATTCTTTTTCCCTCCCTTTATTACCTTTCAGGCTGCAGGTCGATAAGGAACCGGAAAGGGTCCTGGCGTGATTGGTCACGGCCAGCAGCAAAGGTGTGGCCGTGACGAAGCTGCTCGACTTGGGCGCGAACTCCTTCTGCACGGCGTAGCTACGCATGCGCCGGCGGAAGATCGGCGAGTCGAGGAAGGTGTCGTCGTATTGAGGCATCTCGAGAGTTGTCGCTGTCGAACAATCACGTTAGATCCTCGAGACGCTGACGGATGCTCGTTCTGGTTCCGTACGGTTTCTCGAGTACACTCATCCTTGTCGCGTTGCACCGGGACATTGCACACAGGTTGCACACCGTTGCACCGTTGCGGTTGAATAAAATTCTCACATAATTAATCGGTGAATATCGGAGCGTTTTCACCGTTTTCTTCGATCGCGCACACGTCACGATGCGATTTCACGTTTCGAATTAATGCGGAACGAGGATTCACCGGGTTGCAGCGATGCATCGCGGAGAGGATGAATTGCTGTAAAAATTGTATTTCCTTGTTGCAACATCTGTAATATCTGTAATTGTGATTGTATCGTTACGAATGGATCGATAACGGTGAAATTTTTATATTTTATCCAAACGTCACGTTCGATCGAATACGAAATGGAAACCTAACCTAAAAAAACTTGCAAAGCCGAAGGCACGAGGTTAGCCGAAATCACCGAGATCCACTTCTTATCTATCTCTCTAGATAAATTGACGCAAGTGTTTAAAAGAATTTTGCATCGACGCACACATATCGAGGTGATTATAAAACTTTTCTTATTCCGTTTAATTAGATCGATAATCGTTCGATGTCCATTTCATAGACGAGTTAATGAGCCAATACAATCTTCCATGTAGAATTTGGAATTTTTGTCGAGGAAAATGCAATCACTGTAATTCGATCGAGGAACGCGTATTCTCTTAGCTCAGATCCGATGTTAAAAGCGAGAGAAAGATTTTCCGATTTTGTTGTACATTTTCTACACGCGTGATAAGAAGACGCTACACGATTATCGATGATCAGTATCGAACGAGCAACGCCAAGCAAACTAAGAAACACACGAATATATATACATATATATATATATATACAAAATATTGCATATGATCTCACGAACAGTATATTTAGCAAGTGACTAGCGGGTTCACGCTGTAAACAGATAACGCCGTGGCGACAATACACTGTTTGCTGAACTTTAATTCTACGCTTAATAGCGCGTAATTAAAGATACATGGTAGAATCTTAAGATACCGTGTCTATCTATCGAAGTAACGAACGATTATTGTACAGGCTAATTATCGGAATAACTCCTTTTCTTTCTTGTTTTCGATAATTATTGAAATGAAATTACGTTTTCGTAATTAAATCGCGACATTTTAATCTTTTATTTTTAATTTAAAAAAAATTATTTAATATCGAAAATCAACCCGTGAAATATAATTTAAGCATTAATTTATCTTATCTTATCCTCTTTTACGTATACATTGCATCTAAAAATGAAATATTTTCAATTTCATTTAAATAAACTCGATCGATAAATGAATATCGAATTTTCGATATTCGGATCGAAACAAAATTTTTATAATCTTTACAAAATCTCCCCCGATTTTTAAAAACTGCTCGAATTTTTCGTAGTACACGCTAAAATAAGACACCATCGCGATCGATGGTGAAATTTCAAAGAGCTAGAGAAGGCAAGGTATTTAGATTGAACCGAGCCGATGACAGTCATCGCCTAAATATACGTGCGATGATACATTTAGCAGCCTCGAGTACTACACCGAAGTAGAGTATACCAGATTCGAGTTCCAGGATGTCTATTTTAACGCGACGGATGTTCCGTTACGATTTCTTAACGCGCTTCCGTGCTGTCCTCCTGTCATGGCGCGATCGATGGCTACGTTCGCCATATCATTTCGAGTTGCAAAGACGGTGTTAAAAATCGCGATATTAAAGGTGTTGAAAATTTACTCGATTCGTGCGATCTGTCGACGAATGATCTCGAAATCGTATATTTTCGAAAAATTACGTTGTAATCGTTCTTCTCTGAAGAAGATAATTCAATCTTCTTCCACGTAACAACGTAGGATTTGGAATTTTTTTCGAGGAAAATACAATCACTTCGAGGATGACAAACACGTTAACATCAAAAGAGAAAGGGTTCCGATTTTGTTACATTTTCTAAAAAATTCTAAAAAATACTAAAAACTCCAAGTTCGGAGGGTTAATTCAAAGTTTCTTAATTTACGCATCGTGCGACTAAAAAAATAAGATAAACGTCATTTTCGATATATCTCGTGCCAAGGAAAATTTTCTTTATTTCGATCACTTTGAAAGCGAACTTAAAAATGATTGAAATCCATCGACGAGAGAATTATAGCGTTGTTCCATATTTATTTCAAAAATATAAATCTTTCGATCTCGTTCGCGGACGATAATACAATACGGTAGAGGAAGGAGATTCTTAAAGATTTTTCACGTCAGTTTTCGACGACAAACGATTTACTGGAGCGAGAAGCCCGACCTGCTCGACCGATCGCGGTTCCACGTCGCTTTTGCCGCTCTTGGAACGGCGCGTATGATTCGATACGAGAGGTCAATCGTGTAACTCGTTCCACGCTGGGTTGAGCACAAGGACCACGTTTTTCTGGCTTGCTTGCTCCCAGTTAAATTATCGAGTTTTCTGGCAATATTTATATATATATCTAGGACTTTGTCGAAGAAATGAAACGTGCCACTGCCTCGTTTCGACCCCATTGCTGAAATAAATGTGAAACGAACGGTGAAGAGGGAGGAAAAAGAAGAAAAATAGATGTTGAAGAATGTTTTCAAAAATTTATCGAGAAAAATTGCAAGTATATCATATATATATATACTTTGCATTCGATGAAACGAGATTTATTTTAGATTGATTTCACCTGCAAATTGAAAACAGGTACGTAACTATCCGACCTCTAAATAACCTCTAAATATTCTGTCATTCGCAGCGCTTTCGACGACGTTGCTTTCCCTATTCTCTATTTTTCTGTACTCGATAATCACGCTTCCAAACGACCAAGCGAGTAATTGTCTCGATTTGTCAAACATTTCGTTCGTTCGAAAGAAAAACCTACCCTTTCCTTCGAGAAGAAAAAGAAAAAGAGAAACAGAGAGAGAGAGAGAGAGAGAGAGAGAGAGAGAGAGAGAGAGAGAGAGAGAGAGAGAGCCACAAAGAGGACGATGATCAAATTGTACACTCGACTCGATTCAATCTTATTTTTGGACGATGATTCATCGCGATTCCATCGAGCATCGAGGAATCCGCGTCTCGTCCCGTCGAACGCGGATGGAAAATGGTCGGAAGGGCGGGCGTGGGGCATCGAACTCCGAAAATAAACGCAACGTTGGTGGCAACGTTGGCGGTTTGGGGCGCGACAGGAAGCGACGCTTTAACTGGGTCGCAAGTTCATCAGTGGTAATTATTATTAATCAGGAAATCTCGGCCCGGCCGCGAAATTCCCGCAGATTTGCATGATTACGCCGAAGAGCGGCGTTGAATAATTGGCGTCGCCTGGGATTGCCGGCGGGGACGTGGTGTTTTCAGCGGCCGGTTAATTTGTTGTTATATTATTTGAGGACGGAGTTGAGTTGAGTTGAGTTGAGTTGAGTTGAGTTGGGAGAGAAGATTTATCGTGGTCGTCGTCGTCCGAAACTTGGAGGAAAATGAAACGTCCATTACTACTTTCGAGCGACCTTTGCTATTTTCGACGTAGGATTCCTTTGATAAATGATGATAAAGCCGTGTCAATGCCGCGCTTCCCTGATCCACTGATGAATTCATTCCAGCGATTTTTGAATTCTTTTAACCCTTTGCACTCGTATTTTTATTTGACAAGCTTACCAATCCAATTATTTTTCATATTCTTGTTAAGTTAAGTTGCTTTAGTAGGAAAAAATTTGAAAAAATACGCAGAAATTTTATCTCAATCTCTAGATCAGTATATAAAAATTTATATAATATTTGTATGTATATTTTGATTTTTCAAAATTCTTAAAAAAATAGATAAAACTAAATTCTAAATTGAAAGGAACAGAACGCTCCTCTCGAAAACACAATCTTGCAATAGGGATAAAATATATGAAAAAAACAACTGAAAGACCAAAAAAATAAATAATACAAATAACATTGAAAAAATTACATTTTATAGTCCTGGTTTGCCAGAACAAAGAGAAAAAATCTTTTATTATCATTTATATATTTATTTTATTTTATATATACACACTATTACAAGCAGAAACATTGTAACAAAAAGTCCATAGAACGTAATATTAATGTAAATATATGTATAATAACACGAGTGCAAAGGGTTAAATTAATCCCTCCTCCGTTTTCCCCTTTTATTGGAAAATTTTCTATACCGTCTTTCTATCATCTGTTTAATTTTTCTTTTTCAATCAAAAGTTATATCGAAAGCATCGATACCGAACCACCGATCGTTCCAATTGTACACCATATAAACGAATTATTCGAGAATAAATTATCGTCTTGGAACGTCGTTGCACGCGTTCATCAAAACACGCAGATCGGCCGCCTCCTGTTTCGCTAACTAATCGGGCCTTGATCGTTTATTACGCAGCATCTACGTTTTGCTTCGCGATCTAGGCCGTCAAGATCGCCACTTTGCTTTGGGGAAATACTGAAAATAATGTAATTTCGTGAAAACGAAATTACAACACGCTTCGACATCTATTAAATTCCTCCTTCTAATAATCGTTTAAAAATTATTTAAACTCTTTTCAAGGCAAGCTTTTTAATTATTTACGGATTTTTCTATTTTTATTTGGCGTGAATCATCGCGAAGCAAATCTCACGATCCCACTTTCGTTCGTTCTTCGATCTCGAAAGTTAAACCTTAAATCGCATCAACGATTGTCTAATTTATTTAATCACGGAACAAATTACGATTTACACGAGCTATTTTCAAATCACGCGTCTGTGAATTCGACGATCACGGAGTGTCGATATTCTGCCTCGAAGATGAGATTTTCTCTCCGGCGAGAAACTTTTCTTTTACGTGCAATTTGCTTCTCGATCGATCGAGGGAAAACGAGAAGTGAAACGGGTTTACCTTTCGCGCTGCTATCATATCATTTCGCCCTTCTCGAGCTTCGAAATCCTAATCGATCGATCGAGAGGAAAGGAATTGTGCTTCTTCCGATTATGAGGATGACCTCGATCGATTCATCCTATTGAAAAACGTAGAGAGTGTCTAGGTAAAAGTGGGCGAGAAACGGAAGAAATCACAAGTGGATTGTTTTGAGATTAATTTATACGTATAGCGATATTATTATTAATATTTAAGAAAAAAAGATTTTTATATTTTTCGATTTCAATTATATCATATTTGAGATGATTTAAAAATAATACGTGAAATTATATAATTGTAGTTTCATTTTTTAGAAAATTTTTAAAAAATTTTTTTACTCTTTTTATTTTTTACATTTTATATATAATCAGACACTCTGTACATTCGTGAAATATTTTTGGAGAGTCAATTTTAGAGGCCGGAACAAACATAAAAGTTACACGAAAACATCGATTAATTATCGAGATAGCGAGAAGACAGAAATAGAGTAAGACCTCAAACCTGTAACTTAATAACTCTCAACATTTTGTCCATCGACTTTTCTTAGAAAAAAGACTTCCAAAAATTTGTATCAACAAATATATCAATACCTCGAACAAAAAATCTCCACTTCACGTCACCTTAATCTTCGTCGCAACGAAATATTACGAAGAGGAAATTTCCCTTTTTATCCTGTATGCTTCTAACATTGAAAACTCGTCGAGTCGATTTATTGGCTCGATGAGGCCACCATCTCGAAAATGGAACAATCAAGAATCTTTCTAGAAAAAAAAAGATTTCCAAAAGATTTGTATCAACAAAATGTATCAACACCTCGAACAAAAAATCTTCACTTCACATCACGTATTAATCTTCGTCGCAACGAAATATTACGAAGAGGAAATTTCTCTTCTCATCCTGTATGCTTCTAACATTGGAAACCCGTCGAGTCGATTTATTGGCTCGATGAGGCCACCATCTCGATGGAAGATCGCGGAACAACTAAGGATCGAGAAGCTTTGCCTCTGACGTAACACGATATACACACCATCAAACTTGGAAGCTTCGATCGATCGAGCACGCGACAGCGAGCGATCGCGGAAAACTCCGTCCAACTTAATAACACTGTTCTCCAAATCCTCCATCGATCTCTCGCGCGTTCAAGCTTTGTCATGACGTATAGCCGTGGAAATAGCTTCCCCGCCTCTACACATCTCGAGTTTACGAGCGAGTCTTCGATCGATCTTCGCAAGCTACGAGACTTTTGTTAAAAAAAAAAAAAAAAAGTTAAAGGGCCCAGAAATTTTCTTTGCACTGTTTCCTCTACATTTCTTCTTCCCCTTAACTTCAATCTCGATCCTCTGCTCGTTCTTTCTACATTCTTCCTAAATTCGAGCTTTCGAATTAAGTTTGATTTCGAAACGCGTTTTTAATAGGAATTTAATGTCGGTTGAACAACTTCGTGATTACAGGCGATTAGGATAACTTTCCCCCTTTCCCCGATCCATCTGCTAGAGATTCATTTTTCTCGTATCATTTTTTCGAAGCGAACAAGATTGATGAATTTTCTGTAAATCCTCCAATTGCAATTAATAATAAACGCGGAAATAGCAAACGACGATCACCGATGTATAATAAAATTCACTATATAAAACAAAAGAATCAATCACCGGATCTCCACACATCGAATCCTCGTTCAATAAGGATTGTTCCTCCCGTCGATCCATCTTCAATCGATTTTCACGTCTTCCCGAGAGATAAGGATCTCCACTTTCCACGGTAACCTCGTACTTTCTCCAAAGAGACGAGAGCGCGCGGAATTACGTAAAAAAGTAAAGCTGAATCTCTAACGCGATCCAAGTTTCTATCCTGGATAGAGGCTACGTCATCGTCGAATCCTCCATCCTCCGCCATCGTCCCCCGATACCAATTAACGCGATCAACGATCCATAAATTTTTTACCGCGGCGTAGAACACAACCAAACACTTGCGTAGCAACGAAAAAGAATCACGATAATAAATTGCGAATCTTCACACGGGATAATCTGGAATAATAATAACTTCGACGATCCTTCGTATTATCCACCACTGCTAATTGGCCGGTGACTCGCCGCGTCTGTCGAGGCGGCCACCGCTCGCGCAACACTGTTTCAAACAAATTTAGATACACCCGCGATCTTCGAGATCGATAATTCTGGCAGCGCCGCTAATTACAACCTTCCACCGACACTGAGACGAAACTTCGATCATCTTCGAACGCCATTTGCGAAAAATAAACACGATCATAAATTTGTTTAGACCTCGATAGAATCCTTGATAGGAATCATAATGGAACGTCTATATTCGTTGATCCGAAAATACATTTCTTTCTTGATTTGTTTAGATAGAATCCTTGATAGAATGAAACGTCTCTATTCGTTGATCAGAAAATATATATATATGTATTTTTTTACAAACAAAAATTTACCTTCGTATAGTAAGAATCGTATAATAAAAATTTTTTAACGAGATACATATATTCCAAATATCGTAGCGATCACGACTCGATTCTTTCACTCACTGAAACTTGTCACTTGTCACTTCCGAATCCATTCGAAACGTTCGCATTACGAGACGAAAACGGATTTCACGCACGGGAGCGTGAATCGCGGATACACTTGGAAGGTTTGGGCGGAAAATTTCGCCGTTTTCTAGCCGGCAATGTTTCTTTTTTTTTTTTTTTGTTCCACCGTGCACACACACCGCGTCTAGACACGTCTTACGGTTGAGCGTAAATCTGGTCCGCGGATCGTGTTCCAAACAGGTCTGGCCGAGTTTAAACGCGTCGCCGTGTCAACCGCCGGTCAAAGCGAAGGAGAATCGCGAGAGGTGAGCCTTCTCTCGTTAATAGCCGTGCGGTGGGCCGTCCGCTGGCAGGATCGTAATATCTGTGACTTTGGCCGGGAAAGAAGGCTTGTCTATTTTAACGGGTCAGAGAGAGGAGACAAGAGGAGAGACGAGACCGTGAGTGTTGGAGCGAGACGGTAAAAGGAGGGGGAGAGACGGAGAGGGACAATAAAGACAGACTCTTTTGCGCTCGTTCTTTATTTCGAGGGAGAAAGGGAGGGGGAAGAGAGAGATAGAATGAGGAGGAGGAGGAGGGACAATTTATTTGCGGACCCTTGCAGCACTGTGTCAGTGTGCGAGAACTACTTTTCCTCCTACTCTTTTTCTTTCGCGCTCTCTCGCTTTTTCTTCTTCCTCTTTCTTTCCTTCTTCTTTCCTCTTCGATCCTCCGTTTCGACAACGCGCGTTGGACAGTGTCATTGTCGTCGCAACGTAAGATTAGATCACGCGAGAAAACGAGCGTGGAGAATTTCAATTTGGTGTCTGCGTCGTCTCTTTGCGGGGTGACGATTTTGATGCTCGACAGGATCACGATCCAGCGTTGGACAATTCTTTGGCGTAGGGGGAAATGGAATCCTTTCTCCCAACGAAAGGATATTTCGTATAAAAAAATTTTTTTTCGTTTATAAGTCTTGACGGCCTTGCTGCGAAATCGTGGTTTTTGAAACACCTTTGGCGTCCAAGGTTATTTCTATACCTTGGAGGAAATGGAAATTTTTCCATTTATAATAATCCGGTTCTAATAATCTGTAATGTAAATAATCTGAGACAAATTACGTATATATTTGATATTTCCATTTATCGAGTTGGTATCGGAATCAAGTATAGCTATATTTATCTTTTATTTCTCAGAACTACGATATGCAATTTTAAATATCAGCGTTGAAAAAGTTATACATTCACTTTAGATGGTTCGAAAGTTAAAAAAGAGAGTTTTTGGTAAGAGGCAACGAACGTGATTCATTTTGCCGATTGCAAAGGCGAAGAAAATGTCGAAGAAAAAGTGGCGGTTTCTTGGAAGGAGGAATCGAAAGAGAGAAGATATTACGCGGTTTTTTGTATCGACGCATAGATTCGAAGCATATGTGTGAGATCGATCTCTTAATGGCGAATATTTTCACACGTTCCCCGTGTGATCATCCTCGTTAACAAAGATCTATTTCTGGCCTTTTCTTTTTTTTTATCTTAAATCGTTTTATGCCGTACACCTATACGTGTACTTTTTTTATCTTGCATATCTCGTAATTTCATTTGTTTAGTTTGACGTTCGATAAACTCGAACGTTAAAAAATGTAAATATAAATAGGGATTTATCCTTCTCCGAGAAAATTATTGAGATTTATTTGTTCCACTTCGTTACGAGCAATTATATATATGTTTCTTATTAGAACATTATATCGTATCGATTAATCTATCAAGTACCGTTACAATACTGTAAATACGAGCTTTTCGAAAATAAAACTGAACAATTCCAATGTTTAAAAACTTTTAAATTTTAATTCCAAATAACGCACATATATCTATATACATATATAAAAATTAACACGATTAGAAGGAAAGCGTCATAAATAACGAGAGAGATGAGTGAATTTTTATTATCCAAATTTTAGTATTATAATTAATTGTATCAGAATTATTTGCCTCGGGATTCAGATAAATTTAGATAAATGAGTTCGGTTTTATCGGTAATTATAAATAATACTTATCTGAAATTCTAGTAATATTATAATCACACGCATAATGTACGACATTTCATAATGTTATCGTGTGGAATAAAAAGGGGGGGAAAAAAAAAAAAAAAAAAAGAAAGAAAAAAAAAGAAAGAAAGAAAGAAAGACAAGATAAGCGAGCGATTCAAAGAAATATTATATTGTTGTGGTAGTGAGCAAAGGAATTTCTTAATGGCGTACTTGATCTATATTTTCGACTTCTAAATCTATCTATTACACAGCATGGAAGAAAATCGAATGAGACGAATAATTCGAGGGCAAGAAAATATTTTGGCACGTGTCGCGTAAAGTCGATGAAAACCAACATAAAGTTTGCTATTACAATGTTTCTTAAATAACGTTTGTTACGTAAAAAGATTGGCAGACAATGTTGGCCAAAATTTAAATAAATATCGAATGAGGTTGAAGTTTAATTCCTATGTATCTTTATTATTTTTTATATTAGAAAAGTACAAGAAGAAGCACGATACGATTGATAAGATAAAAATATTTTAAATGAAATTTGTCATTGTTCCAACCTCTTTCGCGTTCACTTTTTAAGCAATCCTTAAGCTTTTAAATCGCGAAACTCTTAAAACGATCGATAAACTGTCGATCAAAATTTTGACAACAACGAAACAAGACAACAAAAACATTGGAAAACTTACGTTCTCGATAGATGAATCCCACAACCATTCCGACTCGTCAAACTGTATCCATGCCACGATAAAATATTCAACTTGATCGATTCTCTAACGTCGACACACTGTCTCGGAAAACAAGAGATATTCGGATCACGATCGTTTCGCTACGATAATTACCTTAAAGACTCGCGATTATCTCTATCAACGGAGATATTAAGCGGAAAAAATAGCGATAACGGTGAATAACTTCCTCAAAGAAGGCGAAGATATCGTTGATCATCGTTAGACGTTGATCTATGTTCAATTACAAAATAAATTTAGAAAACAAAATAAATTTATTAAAAAATTTGTGAAAATTTCTCGTTTAATTCTCATTCAAATTATTATTATTATTAATATATATTTAACTCTTGTTATCAATTTGTATAAATTTCTAAGTCAATCCAGAGTTAAAAATGTCTCATCCATCGAGCTTCAAAAACTAATCATATCTCGTGATAACTCCATCGAAAACTCTTACAATAAAAAATAAAATTATACTTTTTTCCCTCACAGTCGTCCTTCTTTATAAATCAAAATTCAATTTTCAATTCACTTCCAGCACGAACGAAAATCAAGTCGTAGAGCATCTCTTCAAAAGCTATATTTTCCAGTGATTCTATCGAAAGCTCTCCCTCATCCTCCTTTATAATTCAAAATTCTCATTTCAACCTTGACCTGTCCAATTCCAGCGAAATACGAGAAAAAATCAAATCAATCTAAGTCAGAGTTAAAAATATCTCATTTATCGAGCTTCAAGAACTAACTATACCTTGCAATGATTCTCCCTCTATTCTCCCTCATCCTCCTTCATAATTCAAAATTCTCATTTCAATCTTGGCCAATTCAGTTCCAGTGAAACACGAACAAAAATCGAGCCGTAGAACACTTCTTCAAAAACTATTCATCTAATTTCGAAAACACCATACCTTGCGATGACTCTAACGAAAGCTTTCACCATTAAAAAATAAAATTATAAAAAATATTTTCCCTTATCCTCCTTTATAATTCAAAATTTTTATTTTAAATTCGAGTTAATGGAACACGAGGAAAAATCAAATTGCAGCTCTTCGAAAGCTATCCATCTAATTTCGAAAACGCGATACTTTCCAACGACTCCATCGAAAGCTCTCCCGATTGAAAGAATGAAACCATTCACCCTCTCCTTCATAATTCAAAATTCTGATTTCAACCTTGGCCAATTCAGCGGAACACGAGTTCAAAAATCAAGTCGTACGGGATCCCTTGGATCAAAAGCTAAATTAGGATCAAGCGTAACACGTGCGTCGGCCGGTTTTCGCACGTGCGCGCCCCTCTAATCCGTGTACCGGGGCCGGGTTTGCCCGGCGAAACGTGAAAACAGATGCATATTCATGAACCGGCGTGGCGTACCGACCCTCCTCGCGCGACAGATCCCAGCCTGTTCCTGACACCGCATCCCCGCTTCGTACAGGATCTGCAACATTTGCCCCTATGCCCTCGCATGGACGCCGATAGGGTCGAGGAACACGGCAACGTCTAAACGCCGTCATCCTTTATGACGGACCGTCCGGCCTCGCGTATCCGCCGACCTGGCCCCGATCTCTCTGCTTTTGATGGACCAAACAATGTTTCGAAGGGAGGGTTCCAGACTCATCCCTGCACGAGAATTGCGAGTTTCGCGACGACCATGATGACGACGATGATGACGACGAGGCATTTTGACGAACTTTGGCGGACAGTTGATGTGGGATTGATATTGAAATCTTGGCTTACGTTGGTTTATTTGCGAATATCGTAATATTTTTATTAGAGGTTTAATAGGAATAATAGATGCAATATTAGGATCATTGTATCCACATTGTTTCGTGAGATGTTCGTGAGTGTTCCGCTTGCCGGTATTATGTTTTATGTATATATATGTATATATTAATGTATATATATTATTAATGTATATATTATATGTATATATGTATATATTATGTTTTATGAATATTTTTAAAGATGAATTTGGCTATGATGTACGCGCTTATGTGTTTTAAATTAATTTAAAATCGCGAATAGATCGATATGTCGCCTTCTAAATTGAAAATGAAAAGTGTTTGCAAACGAGTTCGAGTCAGCCTAACCTAACCTAACCTAACCTAACCTAACCTTTTCCATTGTATTTCGCGATCTATTTGCAAATTGCAAAAAGAAAAAAGCTTCTACGAATATAATAACACAATATATCGACGAACTTTCTGTACCAAATGTACCTCTAATCATTCCAAACTTTCGCTGTACGAAACATAAAAAAAGGAAAAAAATTGGAGAGAGAAATATATATATATATATATATATATATTTAACAAGCACGGTTAGATTTAAAAGTTTCGACATTGAAGTACGAGGGTTGCAGAACGGAAGGGTTGCAGATTACCCCTGCAGAAACTTTTTTTTTTTTTTTTTTATGTTTCCGATACTTTTAGTCCCGCGTGGCCGCCGGCCGCCAGTCACGTTTTTCCCATGCACGTGACTACACGAGATCGCGAATGTTTTCTCCCTTTAGGACCCACGTGCAACCCGGCGTATAAAGTTTACTTTAATTCAAGTCTCCCCGGTCATTGATTAAATCCGAATACCCTGGAAACATCGTGCACGCATCGTGGAGAAATTGAGAAAAAAAAAAAAAAAAAAATAATTAAACAACGCGTTTCGACGTTGTTTGTTTCTGCAAATTGTTTTTGCAATTGTTTTTAACGAAATTTCAGCCTCGAATCCCAAAAAAACGCGGATAAAATTTCTTCTAATTTACGTATACATAAAAAAAGATAGATATTTTCTCGACTAAAAATCGAGAAATACAGGAGAGATGTATATTTCATAGATCATAGCGCGAAGCTGGATGAAACATTGTTACGATCGAATTTTGATAATAATATTTCCTCCAATGAAGTGGTGATATTATTTATTCAAGAATGGAAAAACAAAAAAAAATTGAGAAATTTTGAAAGAAGGGCGCATAATTAAAAAAAAATTCCGGTGAAGTGGAGATATTATTTATCAA
This sequence comes from Apis laboriosa, assembly GCF_014066325.1. Lineage (NCBI taxonomy): Eukaryota > Metazoa > Arthropoda > Insecta > Hymenoptera > Apidae > Apis > Apis laboriosa. The sequence goes on from NW_025222279.1 coordinate 5,083,612, forward strand.
GGATGGAAAAACGAAAAAAAAAAATGAGAAATCTTGAAAGAAGGGCGCATAATTAAAAAAAAAATCCAGTGAAGTGGAGATATTATTTATCAAGGATGGAAAAACGGAAAAAAAAATAAGAAATCTTTTTCTGAAAGAAGGGCGCATAATTAAAAAAAAAAAGAAAAAAAGAAAGAAAGAAAAATGCAAATTACTTGGATCGAAAATTTTCAGACTCACATTTTCATTTCTCTAACAACGCCTCCCAATGACAGAAAGAGAGAAGAGGAAGTTCCATCTTCCGAATTGTGAAACACGCACTTTTAGCACGAGCAAATACTACCCACTGTGTATGTATCTGCTCGTGTCCTATTTTCACGGAGGAGATCCTATTCGAGCCTCGAAGATCCAGCGGGAGGCGTGTAACGGATAAAGCGGTCGAATCTCGACAAAGCCTATATCGCGGATACAATATCCACGATGGGGATGGAAAAGGGAAAGAGCACACGGAACGGGCAGAATTTAATCACATTTCGATCTGGCGCACGTTCTTACCATTCCTCTTTGCCACCCCCGCTTCCCACCAAACTTCCTTTCTTTCCACGGACAAAGTCGTCCAATCTCCTTCGAGCACCGGTTGTGGACCTTTGCACGACACACCATAGAATTATTTCAATGAACCAACCCGTCTAGCTGGAAATTTAATGAGAGTTCGCTTTTCACAGGGAATTCCCCCAACGGAGGCCGCGGATTTATTATTGACCAGGCTCGCGATACCGTTCGATCTACCGACGACACAATTCCTCCTCTTCCGTTTCTGAGTTACGTGGTGGTGTTAAGCATTTTTATAAGCATTCTATAAGCATTTTTATCCCTGTTGCGAACGGAAGAAATCATCCCTTGGTAACGAGATTTTTTTCGAATGTAATTAGAGAATGTACGCGATGCAGAGGAAAAAAGAAAATTTTGAGACGCTCGCGATATTTGTCGAAGTGGATAGATGATATTATAGTGAGGATTTCGTTTATCTTTTTATATGTATATATATGTTTTAATAATTGGTAATTTTAGAATAATGTACAGAATGTGATTAGCTAAAAAAAAATGAAAATTTAAAAATTATAATTCTCTTGAAGCTCGTGAGCGACAAATTGAGAACCACTGTAAGTATAATTTATCGATGGGAACAACTTGACTGGCATTTCCTTGTCAATAATTGCAGTAAATATCGATTATATTTATATAATTTTCCTATCCATTCGATTTTAATTGTATAATTGATATATTGTATAATTTATATATTTAATTCTTTATTTAAAAAAAAAAATTAAAATTCTTTAAAAAAAAAATCATGAAAATAGAAATGTGTTTTGAATTTTTTATAAAGGAATTTCGATTAGATTCGCTAGATAAAAAAAAAAGATGTTGGAAGAACACGAAAAAAAAAATATACAAGTGATCAGCTTGTAAAAAGTTTGTGCTACTTTCAACTTGCCGCGACGCTAAAAGTACATTAAAAGTTCGGTAATCGATAATGACTCCAGCTTTTTGTCGACGTCTTTTTCTGCACGTCACGTATATCCTCTTTTTTTTCGTATATACTCTTTGACCGCGAAGAGGGAGGGATGTATTTTTCAGAAGCGAGATACGATGCCAAGGAACACGATAGAGATGCCATGATTTCAACCGGCAACAAATCAACTCGCATTAAACACAATTACCCAACGACAGATGACGTAGGGTACCGAGTTAGTTGCTACTCGTTATCCGGCAAATTGATCAAACTGCCTTTACTTAAGTTTATCTATCCATCACCAGCCCTACGAGGTCGAACGTATCAGTTCTGATAAGTTACGCACCTGTTATTACTATAATAATAAATTAAAATTACGAATATATCGCATTTAAACATTATTCATTTTTTATTTTCGAATTTTTAAATTTATTACATTTAGAAATTAAATTGTGATAATTATATATTAATAAATGATAATTAGAATTATATTATTGCAAGATTTTCTACAATTATAATTAAATATATTAATTACCCCTTGTTAGAAAATTTGAAAACACAAAATCATGAAATTCCCAACAAATTCTAACATAAATATATACATATCTCTTTCAATTAAAATGTTAATAATGTTAAAATTCCATATATTTCAATTAGAATCTCTCATATTAAAATCGATATCACATTCATATCGTAAAATACGAATATCGATAAAATCGTGTGAACTTCGATATGAGACATCTATAGAAAATATATTAGTTAATAAATAAACAATTCTCATGAAAATACTATCGTACCGATACCGAGGTAACTCTTTGAAGGGTGCGAACGCGGGCTAGAAAACTCGTGACATGGGCAGCTGTTCGAATTACATTGAGCTCGCCCCTGGCGCGTGGACGGTTTATTGACACACTCTCCAGGCGACCGCGTATTATTACCAGCGTCGTGCATTTACTACGAAATATATGGCTCGTTTTTCAAGAAAGAAAGCGACCGGTGGAGCATCGAGACGAATCTCGGCTCTATAGACTAGTAGAGGGAGAAAATCAACAATGCTTTTACGTTTCGTAGCGTTCTCTCCATTCTTCGCGCGGTCCTTCTTTTACATCGGATAGCATCGATTCTTTAAAATATAGATATTCGAAAACGCACATACGATGTTCTTTTAAACGACAAAGATATTTTTCAAGAGATTCAAATATCGAAGATGAATTCATTAATTTTGTATGAAATTTTAAATCTCTAAAATTCGAATGATACAAAAGATAATCGATAGTCTCGATAAATCGAACGAAAGATTGTGAATGTTGATTTACCAAGCGATTATCGTTCATTTTGTAATTGGCATTTCGTCGAACGCGATGTTTGTCGAAAAGTACATTATACATCTTTGAAAAAGCTAATTGTAATTGTTAAATATAAAATTAATATCTCTAGCAGTGGCACAATGTGAAACAAAGACAAAAGAAAGAAAGGGATGCGATATATAGAGACATGCTTACATTAGGTCACACGCATATGCTTTTGACGTTTCGCGTCCGGGTAGCGTCCGTGAAGGATTTCTTCACTAATATTTAGATTATCGATGGTAATTACTACAATGGCGTTCGATGATGTTAAATGTTATGAAAATTTTTTATGATACGTTCGTTCTTTGTGAACGAATAAAAACTTGACTGACAGAGGAAAAAAGAACGATCACGGAGACCGGGTTCCGTCGTTGTTACAGAACATCATATTCGTTCTCTTTCATCGTAGGTCATAGTATAAGTATCACTTACCTGCATGCTTCTCCGACTTCGGCATGGAGGCCATAGCTAGCCGATAGTATGTCCTCTCGAACCACGACACTATCTCACTATTTCTACGAAAGACCGCATCGTAAACTACACACCAGTGGCTGCCGCGGCGTTTTCAGTCTGATGTAAACCCGACGTGCACCGCTACATCTTCGTTTGTCAGCCATCTTTCGGGGCGCGAGCGCGCGAACCGCCATCACGCGGCCAGAATTTGAACATAGTCAGCATCAGTCCAACATGGCCGACGGACTGTCATTCGGGTGACATATCATTCAATTTTCGATTCAAAAAGGATGCTCCTGAACGATTTTCACGAACGAAACATGTTTCACGGCTATTTTTATATAAAAGTGTAAACGGCATTGATTAATTTGCAACGATTGACACCATAAGTATTGCCGTGTGAAAATTAATCGAAAGAGTGGCAACGCAACAACTGGTTTTGCTACGTTGATACAGTGGCACGCAAAAATCATTGTCCACCGATGATTGAATATAATCTGTAACAAAGTATAGTTCAATGTGTTTACATTATTATGAAAAAGTGTGAGTACTGAGCATCGATTGAAAATGTATAAAAATTATGTGAATTTTCTATAAATTAAATGATCGTTCATTAAAAAATAAAGTATTTGACAAAAATTATATTTCTGCTTCTCAAGAATTAATAAACATATTGACATAATTCACTTAAAAAGTGTAATATAAAATATATTTAGAAATAAGCATATGGGTTTATCTTGTTTTATGTCAACGAAAAATGGGAAATTCTGGTTTAAAACAGCATTACGAGACTGCAAAGAAAACCGGAACATTAAAATTGTCACGAAGAAAACTCCACGAATTTCCACAAAATTTATTAGCTTTGGCACCGTTGCTACGTACATTGGATTTATCGGAAAACGAATTTGTTCATATTCCCGATAATATTGGTAATTTTACATTATTAAAACTATTGAATATTAATCATAACAAATTGACAACTTTACCCGAAGCACTTGGAGCATTGACAAAATTAGAATGTTTAAATGCAAGCGCGAATCAAATAAAAACTATTCCATGGTCATTGTCAAAACTAACACGATTGAAACAAGTCAACTTATCTGATAATCGTATAACCGAATTTCCTCCTATGTTTTGTGATTTAAAATTTCTGGATGTATTAGATCTATCGAAGAATCGAATTACGACAATCCCTGATGCGGCTGGAGCGTTACATATAGTTGAACTTAACCTCAATCAAAATCAGATATCAACTATATCTGAGAAATTGGCGGAATGTTCGCGCTTAAAAACATTAAGACTTGAAGAAAATTGTTTACAACTGAATGCAATACCTAGTAAAATTTTGAAAAATTCTAAAATTTCAGTCCTGTCTGTCGAAGGAAATTTATTTGAAATGAAACAATTTGCTAATCTTGATGGTTATGATAACTACATGGAAAGATATACTGCTGTAAAGAAAAAACTCTTTTAAGAGATATTTTAATGAATATTTATTACTGAATCTATTATAGGTAATTATTATACGTATATAATTATTTTATAACATTGAAAAAGATGCCGCATCGTGTTCGCGTAATTATACTCGATACCTGCGATAATATAATATAGAAATAAAATTTTCAAATTAATTGATAATAATGTTTTTAATAATGTGAATGCTTATACGAAAAAACATTTTTTTATAAAGCGTTCGTTAAATGAGCACGATAAACTATATAGAGATATATATAAAACCATTGATCTAATGCAGTACTCATACTAGATTATAATTTTTATTACACGGATTATAAAATGACATTCTAGTATTTCGTATCACACTGCAATTCTTATAAAAATGTTCTTATATGCAACAATTACAATTCTTATGCATCGTTAAGATGCATAAATAAAATGTATTAAATAATAAAATATGTTTTATAAAAATCTTTTGTATTTTTTTTTTTTATATAACGCTTAATTACATGTAAATTAAAATAAGTACATAACATTCTTTTAAATCTCTTTATATATTGTAAAATATAAATATAATTAAAATTGTATGAAATATTTTCAAAATTATCGTAACCATTTATTATAAATATGCAAAATTATATCGTACAATTAAATAGTATAAATTAAATTTTGTAAAAATAAATTTCGTACTTATTTTTAATATATAATATTTTTATTCATTTCTTAATAATTTTTATCATAATTGTAATATATACAATTGGACGTATGCAAGCAAAATTATCTTACCATTGTAAGTGAAAAACAAATGATCTTTTGCATCCCAAAATGGCGTGTCTGGTCTTTACTTTCTCAACAGGAAGAGCTGCTGAAATTAAATAAAAAAAAAAATCGACAGGTGAGTTACGAGCAGTAAAAAAAGTTACATGTTTCAACTTCCAAGTTAGCAACCCTTCACTTGCGAATACGTGAGTAGCTTAACTATTACTTTGTTAGGCATAAGAGATTTGTATTCCACTCTTTTGCCGACTGAACAATTATAGCTAATTTTAGAGTGTATTCAATATTCGATGATCAGTTAATATGTGAATAACCAATGATCAGAAGCCTATATTGTTTTTATGTACTTATATTTTGTATAAGTGTTTAAAATTATATTATTAAAGTCACATTATTTATACGTAAACAATATATGAAATCGTTTTATGAATTTATATTTTGTTTGCAAATTAATCACGGAAAGTAATTACAATTATAAAATTTAAAATAATTGATTATAGCATATAAAAATAATATTTTTTTCAATAAATCATTATATTTATTAGTAACAATATTTTCTTTTATACACTTTAAGATCTGTTTTGGATTATTTAAAGTGTAACAAAACTTATCCAGATCTAGGGTACAGACGACAAGAATCTTATGTATGGAAGATATACTACTCTAATTGTTGAAACATTTAAAGATATTAAGTGTATAACCAATTCTAAAATTCTTGACATTTTAAATTATAACCACAATCATTTATAATTATAATAGTATAACAAAATCTTTATCAACACTGTCATCAATTGTTTATATTATACTTGCACCACAATAGAACGTCCAACTAACGACCATGATCGTACATCAAAATTTAAATGCCCTGCACCATGTTGATCATAAATTTTTACGTATGCACCACACACAATATACGGCTTATAATATAGAAGTAATTAAAAAAAAAAATACATATACGATTCTTTTTATTTATAATTCATTTAATTTATTTCTTTTATTTAAAAATAATATTTCTTAAAAATATTTTGTATAGTTATTTAAATATCTCTATTAACAGAACATATATGAGGTTATAATACCTATGAAATGTAATTTTAGAAGTAAGATTCGTAATGTTGATAAACTGTTTCCAAATAATCTTATAATGTTTCAGCAGCAATATTATACTTTCTAAACAAAACTAGTAAGTGTAACGCGAGAAATGGGCGTCCCTGTTTCGTTAGACATCCCTACGGGGAGCACTGCCATCACAGTAGCTTAGTTGACCATCGTAGTTTCTAGCAAGTGTTTCCCCGAACATGGCGGACGGTGCTTATTCGAATTTTCAAGGGACACAATGAAAGTGCACCGAGTTCGCGGCGGTGATGTCCGTGACTAAGGGCGTGTGGTAATCCTGAGGGTGGCTGACGTGGGTATCCGGACGCCGCTGTGATCGTTACGGTTGCATGCGTGCCGGCGTGTCGCCATCCTGACTTCACGAGATAGGGTTTTGCCGCGCCGCGATTGTGTGTCTCAGAGCTACCGACCGTGGCGGGGCCCCCATGGTTGTAAATGGCTGACGGGAATCGGAAAATGAGGGCCGAACGTCGCGCGTGATTCCACAGCTAAGACGCTGAGGTACGACATACAAAAGGTGTTCAGAGATCGAACGATATTCGCGCGGTCTTCTGTCCTAAAAACACCACCACCGGGTCCAAGCACCGCCCGGTGCTAGGAGCTGTCCCGGGGGTTGTTCGTGTCTATCGTATCACCAGTGTCTTCGTCAATTGATCGGTTTTTAGGTCTCTCCTATTTTCTTGATCAGCAGAAAGTTTGATTTCACATTGGATACTTGTCATCGATGATAAAAAAGTTCTCGAAAGTGTAGCCGCTCGTGCGCGACGTTTCGTCTTGTTTAGAACAGCATTTGTAGGTGCTCTCGTTCGTTAACGAGAGCGAGAGCGCGCGGACTGGTTTTTAATGAGATGCCGATCATATGGTCGTTATTTCTTTCGCAGGTATTTTTTTGCGATACTTTTTTGATTCTTGTAACGTACTTATCGCCACTTGTAATGGACACGTACAATAAATGAATGATTTGGCGGACGATCATCTATTTTACACATTTGCGTGGACCAAGCATTATGTGTACGTGCATGTAAGATTTGCTTTCCTTTCGGATTTCAACAAACATTTTAAAGAGAAGATTCTGTACTAACTAAGATTCTGTGGTTATATTCGAAATGTTAACTATTTTCTTGATGTAGTTCTTATTCTTAAAAAATTATTCAATCTTTTTTTATTTTCATAAGAGCTATTTCATAAGAGATTAATTGTCATTTTGCATTTTATAATTATAGTATTAAAAAATAATTTAACATATAAATATATATGATGGTTGTAACTAACATTATAAATATTCTTCTTGTTAATATCATTATTTAGCCTCAAAACAAAATAATATATTTTTTATATGTATTCATTTTTTATTGATTAAAATATATATAAACAAAATATTAGTTTAAAAACTGAATAATTTTATAATATTTTTGAAAACAATGGTTTTGAAATATTTCTAATGAAATTATCTATCTAATATCTCAATCAAGTTAAATAACTTTTTTTTTAATATATTATTTAGATTTGATTTGATTATAACTATTGCAATATATTAAAATATATTTCTATTGTTTTGTATGACTATAGAAACAGGGTAGAAAATGTCAGAGCCAGAAGAAAGTCTGGCAGCGCCGGATAGTACTACGAGGGAACAGAAATTGGGTTTCTCTCATGGGGATGATGTTCTTCTACAACACAAGGATGGAAAATTTTATCTTGGAACAATTGTTGAGGTATATTTGTATAACATTCTTTTATTATAATTGATTTTTTTTATGTCTTTTAATAAAACATGATTACATTGTGTTTCGCTGTTAGATTTATCATAGTTAGAAGTTTGACTATATTAAACACCTTATATATAGGTGGATTTGGCAAGGGAGAAATGCCTTGTCAAATTTATGGACAACACCTCCGCATGGTCCTCTGTTAAGGAGCTGACAAAGCTTTCAATGCCAGATTCTGATGTTATGTGCGTTCTTTGTAAAAAATCTCAGCCCAAGACTGATAATGACATTATAGTTTGTGACAAATGTGGTCGTGGTTATCATCAACTTTGTCATCAGGTAATAATATATAATTTGTATCTGTACAAAAAAAATTCATATAATTATATTGTTATTAACATATAATTAACATGAATACAACAAATTATAAAATTATTATAAAAAAATATATATCCTTACAGCCTCAGATATTAAAAGAAGAAACTGCAGCTGAGGCACATTGGATGTGTAAAAGATGTATAGATAGTCAACCAAGGACACGTGAAGTTATAGAACCAAAAACTTCTATGGTAAAGGCAAGTATCAGAAAAGTTTGCAGTGGTAGGGACCAACCTCAGCCACCACCAGATGATATGACAAAGTTGCCGTATGATGTAAGTATCTAAAATATATTAATTTCCTTTATAGTATTAATATTATATTTGATATAATTGATTAGTAATAATTAAGTAATTTTCTTTTAATCGTATTAAAATATTTTAATTTATTAGAAGATATATCGAAATATATTCATAAAATTTATACAGTTAATAATATACAATTAATATAGCCTATATTTATACAGTTAATATTTATTACAGCCTAATATGTTAAATTGGGATGTACATCATAGAGTAAATGCAGAACAAATTTATTGTTATTGTGGACTCAATGGTGAATGGTATACACAAATGTTGCAATGTGCTCGTTGCAAGCAATGGTTTCATGAAAAATGTGTTAGTTGCCTAACTTATCCTTTATACAGTGGAGATAGGTAAGATTAGATTATATTATCTTAAGACAGTAATTTTTTTAATTTAATTTCTAAAATATAATGTTTCATAATTGATATTATTTACAGATTTTATGTATTTGTTTGTTCAATGTGCAATTATGGCAAAGAATTCGTACGGCGACTGGAATTGAAATGGGTAGATCTGGTGCACCTGATGTTGTACAATTTGACTGTTTACAATGCTAAAAAGTATTATGATTTGGACACTGTTATTGTACCTTATGCCAATGATAATTGGAATACTTTACAGCTTCCACCTCGGGTAAGAAATTTTAATAAATTTTTGAAATGTGAATGTATTTTAAAATGTTTTTATTTTTCTTTAAAAATAGTTAAAAATAGATTATTTATAAATACATGTATGTATTTCTTACCATCAGATCAGGGATGTCAGTGCTCAAATACGCAGAGAATCTATACTAGGGATATTGACAAATAATAGAAACAGGTTTAAATGCGGTAGAGAAATAAAAAAACGTACTACGATATGGGGTCTTAGAGTTAGATTACCACCACCATGTCCAATTGTTAATCTTCCAGCAACTGGTGTAATAGATGATTCTGTGTTACGTAGATGCTGGGGTGCTAATAAAAGACTGCAATATCTTCCTCCACCTACAGGGTTAGTTATTGTTCAATTGTTCGAAACACGTGTTTTAATTATTTATTGATCAGCAGGATCTTAAAAAAAATCTTATTGTTTCAGACCGATATCTTTACCAGAAAGTACAAAACAATTAACTGCATTAAAACAAAGCACAGCAGAAAATTTAGAAATTCCAGTGAATCCATCGGATGTAGTGATGCGTGGAACAATTTATCAAAATTCGGAAGCAGAACAAAGTTCGTGTCCAAGTCCAAGTCCACCGAGTCAATCTACACAATCTTTACGAGAAAGGTAGATTCGAATTTAATTTATTGAAAAAGCGTAAAACAATTTGATAAAACACTTTGAGTTATTATTTTTTTTATTTCTTGTAGGTACAGTGGAGGTGGCTTTGTAAAAAAATCATTCCCATTTCCTAAACTCAGTTTACAAAGAAGAAGACGTTTAATGGCGTTAGGAAGTTCTCGCGAAAGAATGTTACGTAAACATAAGAAAAGAGAAAAAGGTGATGCTGCCTTGAGTAAGGCTCAAGGTGTTCGAGAAGCTAGATATAGAAAAGCAAGGAAACTGCTAAAAAATGCTATAGCTAAGGTATCATACATAATAAATGTAATAAATGGTATCACATATAATATTAGATTCATGTAACGAAAACAATAAAAATTTAAATGTTCATTAAAATAGAGCAAATCTCGAAACTCGGAAACATCTGATCTACCACCTACGCCTCCAACTTCAGTTTCTGGTCCACCTACACCCCCTGCTACAACCTCGGGTATATCTGAATTATCTGTGCCTAGTTCTGTGGAATTGATGTATCCTTTACCACCATCGACGCCTGCGGATACAAGTGGGGATGAAACTAGTTCAAGAGGGACTTTGGACTCCTTTATTCCACCACCCAAGGATTTTGAAGGCAAGAATAATCCTTTTAGAAATCTCAGTGATTTATTGGGTACACCCGGTAATCTCAATCAAACAAATTCAAGTACCCCATCACCGTACAATCAATGTCCAATCACATTACCTCTACCGCTTACTCCTGTTATATCTCAACCGCCGGTAGTACGGCCAGCCAAAAGACAATTATCGGAAAAAGACATTATTATAGACAGAAATGGGCAAGTAAAACGTAGACGTCAACATCGGAGAGGACGTCCGTCGCAACAACAAATACAACAACAATATCAACATACTGCCAGTAAGACGGCAACCATCTTACCGGCGCGTAATAACGAAGTTAAAAGTGAGTTTGCAAGGAATTTAAGAAGTTCGTTTAACGGTGCCTCAAGCAGTGCTAGTAGTCAAATTGGAAATTGTGTTGATTATGCCTTAAATGGAAGGAGACTTAGACAACGTCAAAGCAATGACAAATTACCACCCCCGGATCCGCAACCGCAAAAGAAAGGTAGTGTACCTTCATCTCCAAAGTGTTCACCCGTTAAACAAAGTGCGCCCGACATATCTCTGGATGATCTAAAGTCATCGGTGAACATATATTTTGGAGCAGCTAATAGAATCGCTGCTGGTGAAAAGTTTGTCATCAGAGCAAAAAGGATAGGACCAAACGGTCAGACTCAATACCTAATCGAGTGGGAGGGACTTAACACTTAACAATAAATAATTTGTTTATGATTATAAATGCATTGCAATCATATAAAATTTCCGTTACATCATCGAGAAAGAGCAGCGTTAAATTGTTGCTCGATCATTTTCAAAAGGCTCGATATGTAAGAGGAATGATTAGTGGCAAATTGATCTGTGTCACATGCACTGCCATTCGTTACATATTTTTATGTAATAAGTATGTATTATTAATTGGTGTACGATGTGTGACTGTTCTTGCAAATGTAAATTTTATTTTATTCGTTTAACAGATCAAGTCTTATGAAGACGCTGTTCCAAACAACAATAACAATGAATTCATTGCTGGACAATGAATTTGTTTTGCCGCTTATTCAAAATAAAATATCGATTCACATTTTTTTTTTTTTTTTTATTATTATCCATATAAAAAGCGTGAATTTTCTATTCGATTCAGATTTTTATATTTAAAATGTACCGTCCATGATTAGCTTCGATGCATAAAAATTCAATTAACGTTTGTATATCTATTTTAATATAAAGGCAAATAAAAAATGCATGTATGAAGGAAACATTTACAAGAACAATCAGATACATTGCTTTATAAATTGTATATATTGTAGCATAGTAGTTTCGCAGAAAAATCGACGAATGTAAAGCAAAGAGAATCATTTGCGCTGGATTTTGCATTCATTAGAGATTGGCCAATCGCTCCTTTTTTATGAGTTATGGAGCAGACCATGATCCCGATGACAAGAAAAAAAAAAAAAAAAAAAAAAAATGCGAATTGAAAAACTGACAATTGTTCCTCTCACTTGATCTAACATACTAGCGACCGTTAGTGGTTAGTGTTTAAAGAATAAAAGAAAAATATGGAATAAAAAAGAAAAAGCAGACATCCTGCAAAAGGTTATTTTTCAATACAATTGTAGAGATAGACATCCGCTTCTGTAACTTCATCTTCTTGAACTGTTGTCTACATCTTCTATCCATATGACAATATAAATAAAATCAAAATCATTAATTAACACATGATCATACTGCCACACTTGCACCAATTTATCTTTTATAGTTAAATTTTACGCTCGAATACATAATGTTTAATAAATATAGTCGCTAACAATGCAATTATTCATTAATACGAATCTTAGAAAAGAATTTTTTATTTTTCATAGACGGTTCAAGATGATGAGGATGCGGTTCTAGCATTGCTCATTATTATACAAGACTAAAAGGGAAGAACATACCTATTTCGTAATAACGTACAATTTAAAAAGTCGCAGGGCTGAGTACGTAAGTGGTTGGCCAAAGTTATCTGTGCGAAGGATAACACATTGTAAATTTTCTCTATGGTTTTCTGAATTGTGAAGGGGAGATCATTTTGAACTCGAAATGTAGCGAATCTTTATAAACTGTTCTTGTTACATTAAAAAGAAAAAAGAAAAAAAGAGAAAGAAAAAATGTAGGGCATGTGAAAATATTTGTTCGCATGTAATATAAACATTCGCGTAGACATTTTTCCATTATTCGAAAATTTGTTTTAAGTTTCTTCTAGAATGAATTTTAAATGAACGCTGATACGACTTGAATTAATAAAATTAATAATGAATATTCGTACAAAAATCATTTATACTACAATCATTTGTCTGGTTCTCGAATTATAAAATTGATACAGCACAGAATCTATGGTCAGAACTTACTGATCAGTAAGAAAATTTGAAAGAAAATTTGAACGATTCCTCGTTAAATTCTTGAATCGATAGAATTTATCAAAAATAATGTCGAAGAAATTTATTTTATTCACACAATTATACTCTTATACAATTCGAATCTAATTTTATTTAATAGTTTATTTGGGACGAGTATAGTAAGAATTATTATAATTAGAATGTAACAACGAAAAATTTTTAGTAAGAAAGGTTGTAGTCATCTGATAATCAAGTCTTTCTTTAGATAACTAAAAATACAGAGAATCGAGAGAAAAAATCATGTTTCGCGTAATCTATTCGATTTTGCGTTCGTTCATTTGATTTTTGATTTTTTCATAAAATAATAATAATAATCGTATGAATTTTTCCTAAATATCTGGATATGAGAAATCCGCGAGTCATTCATGCATAGACAGACTTACCTAAGATAGGTATTTTTAAGCGCTATTTATTTAATCTACTATACGTAATAATTTTTTTTTTTTTTTTTTTTTTTTTTTTTTTTTTTTTTTTTTTTTCTCTCCATTGTAACTCCTTTAGAGAGATTTTAAAAAAAGTCGCGACCGACTATTGTTTGTAAGTTTCGGTGAGGTTAAACTTTAGTGATGGTAAATTGAAATTAAATCAATTTCTATCTATATGTACAATTTTCTGCCAATAATTAAACACACTCATTTTTCTATATAAGTTTTTACATTGTTTTTCTTTCAAAAGAAATTTTTCTTTTGATTTTCTTCGCGTATTAGAAAAAGAATGTGTTCAAGTGTGTTCAGACTTTTAATCACATTATTATACACTCTACAAAATAGAATTTTCGTAACATTTTTGTACAATAGATACTCAAATGGTACGCATATCTTATTTCCAATTATGCGGTACTGCGCGAAGCGTTATTATACTCTCTAAAGGAAGCGTATATAGGTAAATATTGGACGAAGACACTGCCAAACATTTAAGTTATAATTTAATAAACGACGTTAGACAATATACTGCGCTATGATACGTTAATTTTTTCTTAATTAAACGTACGTTCTTGCGTTCTTTATATGTATAAGTTTCTTTCGTTCTCCCGTTTTCTTCTTCTTCGTTCATCGTTACGCACGAAGAACCGGAAACGAGGTGAACTTAAGTACAACTTAAACCGTTCTCGTGTACGTAGAGTTATTTTCTTTTCTTTTTTCTTTCTTTTTTGCTTGCGTTGTTAAAAAAAAAAAAAAGAAAAGAAGGAAAAATTAATAATAATATTCGTGCATTTTTCGCACGAATGATCGAACTCGCGATCAGACTACACAGAAGAGGAAGTTAACGATCCATTTTCTTTTCTCTCCTCGATCAGCGTCATCGAAGTTTCGTGATCGTTTCATTGTTTCTCATGTACGTTCAACTTAGGTTACTTAGAGAGAATGATGTAAGATCGACGTTTGTATCAGTGAACGAACGTATTGACCAGATTAATCATTTAATCAGGCGTTGCGTTATTACTCATTGTATTGTTAAACTATTTTCCCTCCCCCTTCTCCTTTTTCATTTTGTTACATTCTTGCGATCTATCATAAGTTCCACGAAAATGATTAATTTTCCGTTCCACGGGGGCCTGTTTTTCGTTGAGGTCTCCTTAAGTATGCCAATTCCAGATCGATGAAAATATGAAATGAAAAATTGCCAATTTCTTTACTTCTGCGAAATAATAATAATATTTAAAATCGGAGCCAGCAATACATCCTATCCCATAACCTGAAGATTAAAAATTTCCACCGATCATTGTCAAATCTCAATAAATGTTAAATCGCAATAAAATACGCCAAAAAAAATCCAATTTCATTTCATTTCAATTTTTATATTCGATCTGGCAACAAGGCGCCAACACAACAATGGTTCGAAAGCGACGAAACGACAGAAACGAAATATCCCAGAGAATTCCTACGAACGAACTCCGCTTAGAAATCAATCATCTCCTGTACAAAAAGTCAGCGTTTAGCCGCGTATCGTAGGCGAGGCGAATAAACAAAAATAGCTCTTATGCAGAGCTATTTTAATTTCCGAGGAAATGCGTTCGATATTAGTCGATCGATTTTCGTATACGAGCACGATTCGTGTCGGATCGGCGAGAGCTCGACTCCGCGTTTCCACATCGTGAAACAAAACGACAAAAAAAAAAAAAAAAAAAACGAAGATGTACTGCCAGTATCATATGTAAATATATTCCTCCCATCGTCCTTTCAGATACAACTGCCCCTCCCCCCTCCCTTTCTAGCCCTACGGTCCCCTCCCCGCTCCCTCCTCTTCCCCGTTTTTTAACGCAGATATTCCACGAGATACGCGAGGAATACGCATAGCTCTAATGTACGTTTGTGTAAACGTTTGTACGCGATTATTGGCGGAATATGAGGTCGTGGAGGAGATATTGTTCTTCTTCGACTCGCTTCCGAATGAATGCATCCGACCACATCCGTGCTATCGTGTGCGTGGTTCCGTTAGTCCACACTGCTCTTTCGCGGGAAGAAAAAAAAAAAAGGAACTTGTTCTTTTGAATATCAGAGAAAAGATAGAAGGGTCAGATTTATACCAAGTGGGTGGTCACGATTACTTTACTAAGGGTTATTTAAAGTGTATAAGACCCATTTATTTATATTTAATAGATTTTTCAATCTTGAAATATTTTATTGTTGTACTGCTCAATGTTGATGTACGATGATGTCTGTTAGTCGAAGATTGTAGCAATAATTCGAAAATAATATGTTATATATTTGTGTGTATGTCTATAGAAGATTTCTATGTGGAATTTATCAGAGTTTAGTTCTTCTTTCGTTATTTTTTTTTTTTTTTTTTAGAAAGTGAGAAGCTAAACTGATCAATCCTAATTTTTGAAAAAAAAAAAAATTCTTCATTTTAAGCGTTCAAATGTGTGATTGATGATTTGAAAAGAAAAATTAACCTTGGATGAAGTATAATCACCTTGGTTTCTAATTTGTATTTGCTAGTTTTCTTAGTTTTTTTTTTTTTTTTTTTTTATTTTCTTTTATTTTATTGATGACCGCCCATTTAGTAAACAAAATATAGAATAATATCTTTTCTCGACACAAATAACACAAATAACATTTTTTTTTTTTTTCATTCAATTGTGTACACACTCATCAACTCGTCAATCATTCATATAATAATCTTTCAGGCTTTTGTCGAAGCTTTTTTTTTTTTTTTTTTTCTCCGATAAAATTGAAAAATTCGAGTGCTGGTTACCCGAATAATTTGCCTTTCGTCGATAAATCGAAATAAAAATAAATATCAATTTTTTCCTCGTGAAAAAAATAATCCTTGTCGCGTGTTTCGCGATGAAGATTGAAATAAAAAAAAAAAAAAAAAAAAAAAAAAAAATGATCAATGAAAAATTATTAGCAGCTCTCGAATCAAGGGTACTTAGAATGGTCCATGTAAATACGTTTAGAGAATTTTTGTATGAAAAAATTGTTCATAATTACCGAACGTATATATTTAATAAACACAATGTTTCTAACAAGAGATAATATTTAATTTTAAGCAAACGATCATATGTATGTCTTTTCACGAACATTGTACAGGATGTTCTCGTTATAAATATTCTTGCATTTTTAAATATACGAAATATTCGCTAAAGATAGTAGGCGATAGAATTTTGTGTAATCATAAGTTTAAATGTTAAGTCTAGCCAAATATATTTCAATTTCGTATTAGTGTAATATTTCACTAATTTGAATTTAAATTTAATTTAGTTACATTTATTTATTTTATAAAATATGTTTATTTATTCGTTTTTCGTCCCTTAAAAAAAAAAAAAAAAAATGTTGTCCGAGTGATAAATTTTCGTATTTGTTTAGATTATGAATTGCTGAAAAGAATGATTTTTTTTTTTTTTTTGATTTTATATTTTAGTTTAATTTAAACATAAAATCTTATAGAAGCTTATTAAAATAAGCCAATAGAAGCTTACTAAAATAAAAATCTTCAGAATTTTTATAAGAAAGTAATTAATGTCGGGGCATTAAATTCTACATTATACTCTATATATAAAAATTCTGGAGAAGCCTTGATAAGTAGAAACTTATGGCTATAAAAAAGTAAAAAAATAGAACCAAAAATTAATAATAATAACTTGTGATCTCATTCACTTAAATGTAATGCTATTTGACAAATCATCAAACAAAAAATAATATATTATCAAATATTTTTTAGAAAACAGTAGTCTACAATAATATACTTTAAAAAAAAATCTTTATTAGTATTATATAATACATAAAACATGTATAGTCAAAAAAGACTTTTATAATTTTTTTATCATAATTTTTTATATTAAGTCTACGATAATTTATCGTAATTAAGTTCAATATTATTTACGTTCACTTAATTTAACGAATATTACGTATTTTAAAAATTCCTTGAATTTCTCAACATCTTGTACACACCAAAAAGATCGACCTGCAGGAAATACCTCAAACAACGAAAGCTCGTTCGAAAATAGGTGCCAACAAATTGCTAATAATTTTTCTGCGATACCCGATTGTCCGTAATATCTTTAAAAAAAATGTCCAATTTATCGTGAAATTTGCGACTTGCGTGGAAGAAAAGAAAGAAATTTTTTTTTTTATAATTTTCTCGAGCGAAGACATGTGACTACGAACGAATGATGAAAGTCTGAGAGAAATAAAGAGAGAATGTATGAATTTACGTGATGCGCGATCGTAACCTGTGAAAGATATCGAAGAAAAGGGGATAAAAACGTAAACGAGCGATCTTTCGATATGAACGGTTTCATTGAGAGAATATCGATCGAAATATGAATCGAATTCGAATCGTATCATTCCGATTTTTCTCTAAAAAAAAATTAATATAAATCGAATTGATCGAATAGAAACCGAGAGGAAGGAAATAATTAGGAAAATTTGAATTCGAAGTTTCGTCTTCCTTAGAGATTCGAGAAATGAAAATGAAAATGAAAATGAAAGAACGTGACAGTGTGATTTTTTGTGTGATAATTGAACCGTTTCGTTCAACGATCTCTTGGTTACGTTTTCGCTTACATTTCCATTCTTAAGGTTACTTCTGTAGCAAGATTGGGTGAGAAAAAGTGTATGAAAGAAAGAGAGAAAGTGAGCGAAAGATTGTATATACACCGCCTGCACTTTGTACGAATATTGCGATCATCGTTGTTCAGCGATCTTTTTGTTTCCTTTCGTCGTTTAATAAAGTGAATTCTTCATGACCTCTTCAATTCAATGAAACGTGATCATTTTAATGTTATTAATTTACCTTTGTTTTTATTTTATATTTATAGAATATATCTCGATTATCACAATTCTTTTTTTTGCAATTTTTAAGAAAGAAATTGAACGAACGAAGTATGTTCGGGAAATTTTCAGGTTTTTTTATTTTTTATTACTATAATACAATTTGATTGTTGTGTAAAATCTGTTGTAATTATATACTTAAAAAAAAAAAAAAGAATGTATCTATGCTTACATCATTAAGGAATAAAACACGGAAGCATAGCACAATAGAACAGAACAACAACCCTATTGTGAATGTTAGATTATCTTTATTATTACATCTGTTTAAAAGACATAACTTATTTATAAAAAATATGAGGATTGGGGTACCGGATGTAAAGGGACAATAAGGAAGAGATGGGGAAGGCAGGATATAATAGGATCAAACAAATCCTTACTTTATAGAATAGTTAATACTAATAAAACTCAGTACTTTTTACAAGTTACAAAGGAATAACAAGAATCTATCAATAATTGGAAGTTTCTCTAAACTTATCATAGATAACTGTAAATTGGAGCGTGTAAACTTATCTATTCATCTCTTTCGCACTTCCTTCTTTTTTTTTTTTCTTCGTTAAAAAAATCAATGCGTATCGCAGTGTTACATTTCATTTAAATTTTGAACACAATTGACAATGATCTTTTACACTAATTACACTTAATTTAACAATCTCCGTTCAATTCTTTTTATCCATTACATTATCGTCTGTATTCTGGATCATATTGATTAAAAATATCAAATTCATTATATGTAACAATATATGATCGAATACTAAATTCTATCACGCGTCATTTATTGTCTGAGCTCGTATCTGATTCTTTACAATATATTATTTAAAAAAAAAAAAAAAAAAAAAAAAAAAAAAAAAAAAAAAAAAAAAAAAGAATATTAACATATCTCTTGATATTTTCGTCGTTCGCTATTTGGCAGACTTTTCGTGGCTTTAACAAATACAAAGGCAGTCGTGTGAAGATACACTTAATTCGTTACAAAGATTCTATGTATACATATATATATTCTTTTATATATAAATAAAAAATGTCTCTCCTTAGGAGCATTATAGGTTCGCGAAAATATATCATAGAAAATTGCGTTGGACCCATATGTGTTCTAATGTATCGGGAAAAATCTCCATCACACTGTTTACATGTAATTGAGAATTGCATTAAGGAACATGATCGCGTCGATCCTCCATGCAACAATTAATTACACGCTTATGCAAATATATATATATATATGTATATATATATATATATATATATATTATATTTTTTATACATATAATATATATATATATATATATTCTTTTTTCTCTGTTCTATGATCCATATTGTAATACGATAAAAAGGAAACATTATTACTGTATATGCGGGAAATCGTCTTATAAAACTATCGATAATCTAGCTCCTTATATAATATAAAAAAAAAAATATATGTAAAAACAAGTTTTGTACAAAATCGAGAGAAAAGACAATTACATGGGAGAAAAGTATTCGTTACCACATTATAGATGAGCGGATAGAATGGTGAAGAACAGAGCGTGAATAGAAAGAATAGATGTATAAGTATATTTACAAATTTTCTGTTTAAAGAAAAGCGAACGAGATAAACAAGATTCAGAGGAAAAAAAAAAAAAAAAAACATAATTATTGTACCGCTAATAAATTCGCGTCACTGCGACATATTGCAGAAGCGCGAAACAAGGTTCGTCTCTCTATCGATATCGTCGACGAATAATTGTTTCTTTTCTCTCGTAACAATCTACGGATTAATACCTATAATTCTATTATGCGTACATACCACCAAATCTGGTTACGCCGCCGATCACGCATTTTTTTTTCTTTTTCTAGAAGAAAACTCTCTCGTTTTGGCTTTGGCAGATGAGAGATCAGCGAATCGTCTTACCGCCCGTCTATCAGCTTAATTTTATTTTAAACAATAATTACGCCTAGGAAACTCGTTAGTACAATAAACGAACCGATAGATAGCGTATACACAAGATGTATCCGCGAATTCGACTGATCCTTCTTGATTTGAATGAATTTTTTTTTTTTTTTTTTTTTTATCTTATAAAAAGAGATCTTGGCGATCCGCGGATAATCCTCGTGAAATCGATAGGAAGAGTAAGTATAACGTATTTAAAAAAAAAGAAATAATACAGAAAAGTAACATCGTTCGAATGGAATGTCTGCGTATGGAACGATCCCGTTCACGGGTTGAAGACGATTTCTCTGAGGCTCCCGTCGACCGTGAAAAAGTTACGTTGCCTTTGTATCTTACATTTAATAGATATGCCTACTAGTCGGTAATAAGAATCGGTGTTAAAGGCCATTTGGAAACGATGCGTTTCAAGATACATAATTTAATAGATTTATCTACGCAAGAATTCCTTATACCCTACTGTTATTTCGAAGGCACGATTCACGACTTTCTGTCCAACGCGGAGCAATCTCTTCTTTCTATGGATTTCAGTTTTACTTCTCTAAACAATGTGTCGCATGTTACAGGTGCCTCATGAGACTATCGCAGCTTATGGACATACGTCGATCCGCATATATCTTTCCTCTTTCGGTTCATAGAGAATATTGTGCGTTACACATATTTAAATAGAATATTACATATTACACTCTATATAATGGTCCCTGTATCGAACACACTCGTGACAGCATGGACGATTCTCCGTTTTCCATATTGTCCTATGTACAATACTATTGTAGATAGCAAGGTATCGTTCCTTATAATTATTTAAAAAAAAGAAGAAAACTGTCTCTATCGGGTCTTCACACTGTGGCAAGTCGAAGGCACCATTGTTCGTTGAGCTATGATGCACGAGCTGTGTGCAGAGTACATCGTTCATTACATAATATCTCGATCACGCATAGTTGCTTCTAAAACGATCTTTATAGTTCTTCAAGAAAAGGCACAATATCGTTGAACGACCTATATAAACGGTGTGTGTATATGTTCTCGATCCAAAAATATTCCTTTGCATACATATGTATATATATATATATATATATAATTATTCATCTATATTTATATTCATAAATATTTATATATATATAGAGCTGTAATAATAGTAGTGTACGCATTCGCTGCTCACGCCTCCAAGGCGTAAAACGATCCACAATCTCGTTACACCGTCGACCTTACGAGAGAGCGTTCGTCGCGTGGATCTCCGACTGGGGATACCACTCGTAACAAAATATCGGCGAGGATAGCCCTCGAACTCGACGAGCCAATCACAGTTCACGTGCATACTCGATTTACGACTTACTCGCGCGAGCTAGAGAGCACCTCCGCCTTCATATATAGATCGCTTCGGAGCCCTTGTTACTTTGGTGGGCGGCTCCAGCACCGTACGCGTTTGGCGACGCCATGCACTCGGACCAGTCGCTGTTCGAGTGCGGCGAACTGGAGGACCAGTGACCTGGACTGTCCGGGGACGGCGTCGGGAAGCTTTCTGGCGCTTGCATCAAATGCTGTGGCGTCACATCCGGTCCGGAATGATGGGAGGGCGGCGTCAAATACTGATAGTATTGCTGCGTCTGTTGTTGCGCTTGCTGCTGTTGCGCCTGCTGTTGTTGTTGCGTGCTTTGCTGCTGCTGTTGCTGCTGCTGCTGCTGCTGCTGCTGCTGGATTTGTTGTTGCGTTTGTTGCATTTGCTGTTGTTGCTGCTGTTGCTGCTGTTGTTGTTGTTGCTGCTGCTGCTGCTGTTGCTGGCTCGACGAGTAGGGGAGATTCTCAAAATCGAATCCCACCGGTGGCATGCCGCCGTGCTTTTGATGCGTCGCCTGTCTCATGGCGGCGATGTGGGTGGGTGAAGTGGGCAACGACGGCCTACTTTTCGCCGGAGACGGCGAGCCCATATAGCTCGCCTGTGGCGACAGGGTCATGTTCGATTGCACCGAGTGTGGCGGTGACTGATTGCTGTAGGGCGGCGACAACGTGTTCACCATTCCTTGCGCTTGTCGTTGATGAGATGCTAATAATTGGTCGTGAAAATTAGGCAAACCATAATTTGTTGTGAATGTGTCCAGGCCTAACTGTTGAAGGCCTTGCATGGATTGGCCCTTTATGCAATCCTCATACGGTGGCGGTTGTTTCGCCGTTGCCGTGTGACCCACCAACGGAATCGCGTTGCTGTACAAGCTTGCGCTGTCGTAGGGGCTTGGCAAGTTTCCCTCTGCGCCCTCCGCTCCCTGAGGAATCTCCTGGTTTGGGGGCTGGGCTCCGCGTTTCGCAGGTGGCTTTTTTACGGAAGGTTTTCGCCTCACTACCACTACCCCGCCCTCTGACTCGGGACTGTTTGGATTCCCCGTCGATCCCGCTTTTGGCCGCTTCTTCGACTTTGCTTGTTTCGGAGCGGAACCGATCACTGTGGGATGTGTGATGAGTTGTGGATGATTCGGAGATCCTACGACAGAAAAGTAAAATTTTAACATCACCCAATTTTTTTCTATATACCGGTTCACAGAGAAATAAAATAAAAAGACACTTACCCATAAGAGGACCATTTGGTATCACGTTCACCATCTGTGGTGATCTAGGCACGTGCTCGTCCAACAATCTCACGATGTCATGATGCAATCTCTCACTGGCAACGTCTCTCGGCAATCGATCCATGTGATCGGTGATCTCCCTATTGGCGAACGTATCGAGCAACGCTTTGCACGCTTCGAAACTTCCTTCTCTGGCGGCGAGGAACAATGGTGTTTCGTCCTTGTCATCCTGGGCATCTCTATTTGCTCCATGAACCAAAAGTATGTTCACGGCGTCGACATTGTTAACAGCTGCAGCCCAGTGAAGGGCCGTTTTACCGCTGTTGTCGGCTGCGTTGATATCAGCGTCTGCATTAATTAGATCTTCCACCATTCCCTCGGTAGCCAGGCGAGCAGCCAAAATCAGTGGAGTTGTTCCATCGTGCATACGCGCGTTCAGATTCGTGGCTCTGTTCCTTAACAGTATTTGGAAGACTCCCATCGCGTCAGCAGCGACGGCAGAGTGAAGAGGGGTTCGACCAGTGTTGTCTTGAGAGTTGGCATCTGCTCCAGCGTCGAGCAGCCTCTTGGCTGCGTCAGCTCTGGCATACCTTGCAGCCAGATGAAGCGAAGTCTCGCCACTCTTATCCGTGGTGGCGTTCAAGTCTGCTCCCTGGGCAACTAGATCAGCGATCACAGCGGCTGTGCCGTCACTTTCGTCTTCCTCTTCTCCGGTGTCCAATCCTCCACCTCGTACAGCTGCTACCATCAATGGCGTCATCCCACAGGGTCCTCTCGCGTCCACGTCTTGGCCATGCTCGAGACTAGGCGGTGTTAAAACTCCAGCATCCGGCCTACGAATCTCTGCGGCATCTAAATGTTGTTGAGTCCACATTCGAGGCTCCGTTTCCTCGTAATCGGTAATGGCAGTGTGATCGCTAGCGTATCCGGGCTCTATAGCTCTCATTCTTTTCGAAGGTGGTAAATCTGATTCATCGTCTGACCACTGTTGAGCTCTTCCATTTCCAACATCGAGATCCATGCAGTTCACCGAAGGTTGCTTGTTCAAGTTCCTCATTTCTTGGCCATCCGGACCTCGCCTTCTCGATCTTCGACGCTGCCCGCTTCCGCTGCTCGTACGCAAGAATCCTTCTGGGAACCAGGTGACACCCACTGCTCGTTTTCTTTGCGCTGTGACCAGAACACCGACCAACATCCCTCCAAGTACCACGATAACGACACCGATGAAGACGTATTTGTAGTTCGTTGGAGTGTCCGGATACTCTGGACCCTGAGGCCCGACCACACCACGAACTTGCTCGATGGGGAAGTTTCGAGACAAAGAATGTTTGGATGCGGTAGCTGCTAAATATTCAGCTGCCTCGTTTGCCGATGGGAAACATACCGCTCCTTGGGTGACGGTACATTTTCTGTTGTCGATCTCCAAATAGGCTATCACACCGCTTTGAGTGTAGATCGTGGTAGGCCGACCAAAAATGCTAGTCTGTAATCCTGGATCTCGTTCCCTTCTCCATGGATATATCATATCGTTGCCAAGTTCATCTTGCTTTACTCTTAACGTCGTTCTTAATTCGTGACCAATGTCTCTTAGGAAAGCGACCACGTTGGAGCGGAACGTTAACATGTCCATCCTTACTACCACTGAAATCACACCTTCTGCCAACGATGGTGGTTTCGTATCACAATCGAGACCATCCCAATTACATTCTTCATTGTCGCAACCGTAATTGCAGAATCCGTCGGCGTAATGTTTTCGACAATAGGCGTCATAAATAGGGCTGTAAAAATAAAGATCATTATTATTAGTTGAATTGAATTGATGTTATTTATGATGTTATTTATATTTCATCTATATCGCGGTTACTTACTTGCACGGTGCCAATTTTTCTTCACAATCTCTTCCATCGAATAGACACTGAGGATTATTGCAAACCTCGTCGCAGATATCGTTCATGAAAACGTCCCAACAATTAATCGGAGCAGTGCAATTACGCCATGGATTGATGCCCAATGAACAATCGTTTCCATCAAAATTGCAAGCATATCTGTTACATTCTTCATCACAATGATGATTACCAGATTTTTCTTCGCATCTATTCTCAATGCACTTCTTCCTTTCTAACTCTAAATCAAGATCGTACGCATTCATAGTTTTTTGGATATTGGAGTTGGAACTACCAAAAATACCTCCTCTGTAAGTAGGGTCATAAATTTCGCAGTTTTTACCGGTCCATTTTGGTGGGCAATCACAAGCATAATCGCCAAGAAGATTTTTGCAAACTGCATTGGATTGTTGGCATGGATTACTGGCACATTCATCTCTGGCATCTATTTCACAATGCGTCCCCGTTGTTCCAAGAGGGCAGTAACATCTATATCCAACCTCTGTTTCAGCCACTCTGCAAGTACCGCCATTCAAGCAAGGTTCTCTATCGCAATAAGAACCAGCGAATTCGCAGTTGTTTCCATAATAATCGTTAGGACAAAGGCAAGTGTGTCCAGCTTGTTTTGCAGTACAAACACCTCCATTCTGGCACGGTGAGCTGTCACAGAAATTTACCTTTACCTCGCAATGTCGTCCCATGTAGCCAGGTTTGCAATTGCAATGATAATTGTTGATCAATTGCACGCAATCTTGAGTTCCTGGCGAGGCACAAGGATTGGACAAACACTCGTTGATGTCGCCTTCGCATTTAGGTCCTACGAATCCTGGAGGGCATTTGCATTCGAATCCGCCAACCTTATCGGTACACGTTCCATTATTATGACAAGCGCCGACAGTACAATCATCTACGTTGAGCTCGCATATGAAACCCAAGGTTCCAGGGGGACAAGAGCAGCTAAAGTTGCTGATAAGATCGTGACACGTACCGCCATTCTGGCAAGGATTAGGTTTGCAATCATCCACGTTAAGCTCGCAATTCTGTCCTTGGAAACCTTTGGTACACTGGCATTGATAAGATCCAATGAGATCCTTGCAAGTAGCTCCATTTTGACAAGGAGCAGAATCGCACTCGTTTACTTCTTCTTGACAATAAGAGCCTGTGTATCCTTCTAGACAATGACAGCGGTGGCTGTTACCTATGTCCTCGCAAGTACCATTGTTACAAAGATTTTTCTCGGGTACTCCCTTCCTTATGGCCGCATCTTTACAAGAAACCATTTCGACATCGCAGACTTTACCGGTCCAACCAGGAGAACAATTACATTGATACTTGTTTTTCTTCTGAATACAAGTAGCTCCATTTTCGCAAGGATTATCCGCACACCAGTCGACATATTGATCGCATCTAGCTCCAGTATAACCGTAAGGACAGTGACAAGTATAATATTGAACGTGATCATGACAAGTAGCACCATTGAGGCATGGCAAACTGTCGCATTCATTGATACGATACTGACAATTTGAACCGGTGTAACCAGGTTTGCAAACGCAAGTATAATTGTTGATACCGTCTATGCATTTACCACCATTCATGCAGCTACTGTCGGTACAATCCTCGTCATTGGTTTGACAATTTATACCGGAAAATCCGAGTTGACATTGGCAGGTATACGAGTTTACGTATTCTTTACAGATAGCACCATTTTGACACGGTTGCGATAAACATTCGTCCACGTCGATTTCGCAATGTTTCCCGCTGAAACCGTCCACACAGAGGCAAGTGTAGTCGCCAATACCGTCCAAGCAAGTGCCACCATTTTGACAGGGAACTGTGAATTGTAAAATCCGTGTTAATTACACTCGTATGTATATGATGAAATGAGATAATTTTGAGGTACTTACAAGAAGCGCAATCGTCGGTGTTAATGATACAATCCCGACCTTCGTATCCTTTTGCGCAAAGGCATTGATAGGAGCCATTGGTGTTTCTGCAAGTAGCACCGTTTCTGCACGGAGACGTCATTACACACTCGTCGACGTCCTCATCGCAGAGTCTGCCAGTGTAACCGACCGTACAAGTGCAGGCGAAATCGAGAAAGTTCGAGGATGGTGAACACTTGGCGCCATGAAGACATCTGTAAGAGAAAAGAACATTATATTATTAATACATTTCTTCAAAAATTTTATCGAACGCTAAAAACACATCCAAATTCATACTTGTTAGGCGAACAAGGATCTAGCTTATCCTCGCAATTCCTTCCCGTATGAGGAAGTTCGCAGACACATTTGTAATCATTGACCAGGTCGATGCAGGAACCGCCATTCTGGCAAGGATTGTTCGCGCAATCGTCGATGTTTGTCTCGCAATTGGTACCAGCGTACCCAGCGAGACACTTGCAGCTGTATCCATTCAAATGATCGTTGCAAGTGCCGCCATGTTGACAAGGATTCGAGCCGCACTCGTCGATATCTGCCTCGCATCTCTTCCCACCGTAACCGGGCAAACAGTGGCAGATAAATTGGTTGACGCCATCCTCGCAGGTGCCACCGTTCACGCAAGGATTGCTCGCACACTCGTCCACGTCGCTCAAGCATCTAGCATCGTAATAACCACGAGGACATTCGCACCGGAATCCATTTATCAAATCTATGCAACGGCCGCCATTAGCGCAAGGATTGCTGGCGCATTCGTTGATGTCCGTTTCGCAGTGTTGGCCGGTAAAACCTGGCTCGCACTCGCACGAATATCTGGAAGAAAATACGTAACTCGTAAGAGGATAATAAGCGATCGCAAGGATAAAGACAAAGCTAGATTTTGCTGCGTTGGGTATTCATGCGTGAGCAGTTTGTTAGGGCTGTTGTGAACTCCTATAGGAGTTAAATTCAACGTTATTTTCATTCGCTCAGGATACATTAAAATTCTAATCTCACGAAGTGAGAAAGCTTTTAAGCAATACCATGCATCGACCATTTACAATTCCGTATTTAGATCTCGTTAAAATGGAAAGCCTCGAAAACAAACCCCTTAACCCTTATGTCAATAACCGGTTAGAAAATGAAATTTTTCTAAAATTTCTTAATTAATCCAACTCTTCCTTACTTTTCAACTTCTCAAATTTGGAATTTTATTACCAAAATGAGAGATCAAACGATGTCGTGAGAATCGTGGGCATTGACATAAGGATCAATCGACTAACCGCAAACTCACCTATTGATACCATCGATGCACCTTGCTCCATTTCTACATGGATTGCTATAACATTCGTTCACGTTCACCTCGCAGTTCGTCCCAGACGTTCCAGGTCTACAAATACATTGGTACCCGTTAATACGGTCTTCGCACCTTCCTCCAAACTGGCAAGGGTTGCTCTCGCACTCGTCGATCTGCGTCTGGCACAGCTTCCCGGTGAATCCTGGAAAGCAATTGCAGCTGAAGCTGTTCTCTCCATCGATGCAGGTGCCACTGTGGCAGGGATTCGATTGGCAGTCGTTGATGTTCGTCTCGCAGGAGGCTCCGGTGAATCCTGGTGGACAGTCGCACGTGTACTTGGCTATCGAGTCCTGGCAGATACCGCCGTTCTTGCATGGCGAGGAGGCGCAGTCGTCTATATTGATCTGACAGTGAGAACCAGCGAAACCGTTCGCACAGGTGCATTTGAAGGAGTTGATCAAATCGGTGCAGACGCCCCCATTTAGACACGGTCTTTCCGCGCACTCATCAATGTCTATTTCGCACTGGGTGCCTGTGAAACCTGAAAACAAAAGCGAGTATTAATGTAAGTTGATAAAATTTATGAAAAATATAATTATTTCAATAATTTAATATCGTTATAATATTGTAATAAAATGAATAATACAAGAATATAATTGTCTATTTTGCACGTGATCATGATTCGTCTATGAAAAGACTAATATGGCAGTATAATAGATTAGGAGAGAATAAGAGTGGGGGAGAAACAAAAAGAATAGTAAAACATATAGCAGGTAGATGGTGCCACGTTATATTTATTACCATCGAAATGTGAGAAGTGAACATGGGTTTCGTAATATTTTTGGTTACGAAAATTTTAAATATCACAGTTGAAGTTATAAGATCTATGTGGATTCATTTGAGAATTATCAAAAGTTATTCTCTAAACTTTGAATCGAGTTAAATTTTAATCGAGTTTCAATGGACAAAGGATGAAAGAATAATTCTCGACGAAAAGCTTGTTTTTTCGTCAAAATTACACAACTTCTATGGATATCTTCCACGAAATTCAATCATCGACTTTAATTGCGATAATTGATGTGATTATTTCAAAGATCATCTGTTCTTTATACAAAAAGACGAGAAGAAAAAAAGTGTAAGGAATCAATCGATCAAAAGATGCAATTATCAAGTAGCCATTTGTTTCATCTGGATCACTCAACCCGCGTCTAATTGAGGCTAATTACGAATGGTTATTCGACTGACGACTTTATCCATCGAGAATGTTTGCAATTTTCGTTTAACGTGAAAAGAAATGGTTCCTTTCCAACATCATCATGCTGAAGGTTATCATCGGATGCGGTTGGTATATACCGTTACGATCCAACGAGAATTCCTCTGTGTACGATTCTGTTAATCTTGGATAATTGCATGTACAATCTTACAAAACCCTTTGGAAATTATTCTCGAATGAGGTACGAAATATCTTTAAGAGGAAATTATTATAGAAGCTGACCTGTCGAACTATGTGTTCAGATGCTACATCATGTGCTTGTTAATCATCGTAAATTAATGTGTCGTAGAATATGAGTGAAAAGAAATTGGAAAATTGCACGGTGAGTGGCGTTGTCGATACGCTCTCGAAAATTGAGGTTAAGAAAGAGACTTTTTAAGATTCTTTTTTTAAAATATTTTTAACTCGAATATTTTAAATACTTTCTTAAAAAATTATTGCAGAAATACGTTAGTTGATATAGAATGCAACATTGGATACATGAGGCTGATTCTACAAAAGAAGAAAATAATAAAAATTGAGAATATTTCAAATGTATATATGTTTATCTTGCAAATTCAAATACGAAATACCATCATCAAGGTAAAACGAAAAATCGACAGGTAAAAACTATCGATGAATCTTGAAAATAGATGAAATTAATTTGTCAAACTTATTACGCGAGATTTCTCATTCTCCTGTATACGTTTGCGGAATATTCATTATGTTTGTTGCGCCAGGTGGTCTTAATGACGATAAGCTACCCCATTTCGGTCCAACACCGCAAAGATAATAAAAGCTCTTCCTGTATATACAAAGTAAGTACGGTAGCCAGGACGAATCGCATCACGTCGACGACTTTGTAATTTTCGAGGAAGATAGAAAAGGAAAGCTGCATAGATGCATTTTGCACGAAAGATATTCTCGCTGCAGGTGGTTTAATTAAATACGAATGAATAATAATTCGAATGAATAATGTATCGATCGAATTTGAATAATATATATCATAGATGACAATTTTTAAATTTATCTTTCAAAATTAAAGATAAGATACATATATTTAGAAATTGAATCGGTTGTAATTTTCGATAATAAGTTTCCACCAGATTCTTATATCTTATATCTTATATAATAGTATTAATAAAATTATGAAAGTGATAGAAATATTTTCAAATATATTTTTTTATAATTACGTTAAACAATTCGTATCTAAAAAAAGAATAAGATAAAAATTCTACAAACAGGGAAAGTAAGTTCGCCAGAATCGAATCTAGAAGGCCGATCTATAACTTCCGGTGGATTTAGATACGATCGAAACGGTATCCGTTTAATTGGTGGAGAGCTAATTTAGAAGAATACGCGAGGGAATTCAGTAATGAATCTGAACCACGACTATCGATGGATTCCTTGCCCGTGTATGGCCGACTTCTCAATGGGAGAAAGTTATCAAGAAGGCTTGCTTGGCCTTCCGCGTTATAAAGGTTCGATGGAATAGCGAATATTACGTTACGGACAAATATCAAAATCGCTCTAGAGGAATTTATTTATCTTTCCTTGTAAGAAGAAGAAAGTAAATTGGAATTCTAAATACTTTTTTCAGTCTATATAAAAAGAAACTTTTGTATAAAGTTTATATAATTATTTTATCTTTAAAAGATAATTTTGAAGCTAAAGATTATTTTAACGAATAGAATATCGAATGCATCGTTAGTTGCCCTCGGAAGTATCGACGATCATTCTTGACCGGATGACGCATGGATTTTTACCGTATTTACATTCACTTGATATTTCTCTGTCTCTTTTCTCATTCAGACAATGATGCGGCTAATTCAGCTGTGAATGCACGTACGCCGCGACGGATCCTCCTCGTTTCCTCTCGAATCCTTAAAGGCTCTGTGCGATACGAGTTTACTATGATAGTCATGAATCATTGAGCATCGTGCACTGATTTTTCTTACCGGGGAAATTCTCGTATTTAAAAATAAAATTTAATAGTTATTATTTTCAAAATATAAATATAAAAATAAAAATAATAGAATATCAAAGTGTAATTCTAACATAGAGGGAATATTAAAATTATTGAAAAGAATAATTATTAAAAAAATTACTCAAAGATTAAGTATTTCGTTCAACGAAATTTTTTTTTTTTTTTTTTTTTTTTTTTTNTTTTTTTTTTTTTTTTTGATAATTTAAAAATATTTCAATAGCATTGTTCGAACGAACAAACAAATGACTGAAAAAGAATTTAACGCGGGTCTAATCGTCGTCGGTGCACTGTTTTCGCATTTCCATACGAATACCCTTGCAAATACGCGTATCGTTTGAATTATTAAAGACCTTTAGAGACACAGAGGGGAGGGATTGCAGGGGCGAAAACATTTTTCAACGCTGAGTAAACACGCCATTGTCTTTCTTCGCGATTTTCATATCGGCGCTGTCCCACCACGTCTTATAGGAAAACAAAAATGGAAAAGTGCAAAGAATGACTCGTACATTTTGATGCCTAAACCTTTTTATTCTCCCTCTTATTCTTTCCTCCTTAATTTCAAAGTTTTTTTTCTCGCAAGATATAAAATCTTCTTCGCTTTACCTATAATTAAGGCAGCAGGTTTATGCTTAGTTTAATAATATATTTAAAGGGGGGGGGAGAAGAAGTGGAGAGAAAGTTTAAGGTAGCCAATCGTGAAAAGAATAAATAAGCGGCTCAGACTGAGAAAAGGTGTAATCAATTCGAAAACGTTTAATTGTCGATTCACACTGCACTTTTTCTTCGCTTCAATCCTCTTTTTTTTTTTTTTTTTTTTTTATCAAAAATTACAGATCTCT
Organism: Apis laboriosa; assembly: GCF_014066325.1. Classification (NCBI taxonomy): domain Eukaryota; kingdom Metazoa; phylum Arthropoda; class Insecta; order Hymenoptera; family Apidae; genus Apis; species Apis laboriosa. The sequence goes on from NW_025222279.1 coordinate 5,115,891, forward strand.
TTCTTTTAAAACATCGGATAGAAATTCGTCCAGATCTGGAATAGCTAATACGGAATAGGCAAATAGCTAATAATACAATTACATCGAGGTTGACCTCGACGCTAGCGCCATAATGGCGGTACGTTTCTAAGGGACTTGCGTAGGAGAGCACGTTGCTGGATCACGTGTGGTTGAACGATGATGAGGATGATGACCGTTTCCTAGACCTTGGTCCAGCAATCGTTTCCGCGATACGAAAACGAATATGAGATGGAATTGAATCGCATTAAGTAACGGTATCGAAGATTGCGAGACAATGCGAAAGAATTGATGCGCACTCGAGGACTCGGTTGCATCCGAAAGGAATTAGCATTTCCATTCGTTCGACGGAATGTTATTGTCCGAAGGAAGATCTCCATCAACATCATTGTTTGTGTACCTGTAATTTCTGAATTAGATTTCGTTATTTTATTACAAAATAATAAAAACAAACGAACGAGTTTCAAAATTTTTACCTCGTCTGTACGGTTCGAAGCGGACAACTACGTTACGCAATCTTCACACAGACAAAGATTAATCGAGCAGAGAAAAAGATATCGTAAAAAAAAAAAAAAACATCGATCAATTATTTCCAATCAATCGCTAATCTTCTTTATATAACGTAAATTAAATTTCTCCTCTTTCTCGTTAATTTACCGAAGCTATTCAGAAAGAATCGCGCAACATGGATAAAAATCGACGAGATGCAATTTAGCGAGAAGAAAAGAAAAAGGTTTAAATCGGATCCGCGTGGTGATCGTTGGTCGTGTCCGCGTTGGCAACTCCCACGTTTAGCCAGGCGTGTTCGGATAATTGTAATCTATTGCCTTGCCAGTGTTCTCGAAGCCAGCCTACGCGCATTGATAAACTATGCGAAACCTAACACACGGCTCGCGGATGCACTATCCACGATCCGTCCTCCTCCAACCCTTTCCTTTTGCATCGAGAGCGCCTCTCACCTGTCCTCGTCCTCTTCCATCCTCTTCCCCTCTACACCCAAGCTTCGAACGCTTAACGAACGGACGCCAGTATACACGCCTTTGTACCGGTGAAATGTGAGCATCGCGTTTTCTTTCCGCTTACTTTGATTTTTGATTCGAAGAATCAAAGATAAATTGAATGATACAAATTGATCTGAACGAAATAACGTCCATTTTTTGGGAATTAATCGAACGATATTGTATATCATTGGTAGTATTTTTTTTTTTTTTTTTTGGCCCCTACATTATGAATTTTTTTCAGAGATGAGAAAAAAGTTTCTTCTTCTCTCCTCCTCCTCCGTATTTCGTATACAAGCATTGTCGAACTGCTTTTTTATACTCATCAAAAGTATATGGGAATCAATTACGATTTTTCACTTTTTTTTTCCCACGCGATTTGCCACTTTGAATATTATTAAGCTTTCCAAAAAAGATTGCCATCCTTTCAAGAGGATAACATAAGTTACAAAAGTATCCCAATAATAATACGTAACAAATATTGTCAAGATCTTCGAAACGAACGAAAATCGTTAAAAATTTTGTAACCCTGAAGGATGACAAATGACGAAAAGTTGGCAGAACAACAGAGGGCGCCCGGAACTAGTTCTCGGTGTCACGTAACTAGACCAACGAGCCAACACACACACACACACACACTCTCCTTCGATCTCGCCAGAGATCCACGTGGGACGTAATTTATGCGTGAGGTAACAGAGTGCATCGTGCACGTTATTAATCAACAACAGCCGCCACCCATCGAGCAATGCGCGTCCGCATCCTACGCGAAACGTTTTTACCCCCCCATCGAATATCTCCTCACAAATGGTCCCAGCCGCTATCGGTTTTCTAATTTAAACGAGCGCCGCTTCGTTCGTGCGCTTCCTATACACGGAAACTCTGCAAACTATCCCCCCAACGAGCCACGTTGAATATGTGTACTCGAGCGAGTATCGAGTGATTATGACGATCGAGGCAGGCAAGCAAACGGAACACCTTGCCTTCAAAAGACACCGCCGGTTTGATCAATGTTATTGGCCATTTCCTCGAATGGCGAAAAAACCTTCCCCCTTGCTTCTTGATCATCGATTGAACGATGCGGTTTCGATTATATAATTTTCGCGATGAAAATTGGAAGAATTATCGCTACTTCTTTTTACTTTTTACTAAATTCGAAGCGATCGAATCGAAGCGGTTGCTCGAAATCGGCTCGTTCAACCTACCTCGAAAAATCGGTTTTCATTCAGAGGGAACGTGGAAAAAGGGTAGCGTTCGCGAGCCTTAAGGGGATAATGTATCGAGAGGGAAGGAAGAGGAACGATTTCTTCGTGGGATCAAATTGACGACGGCCATCGAGCGCCATTGCGGTCGCGGAACCCTTTGAGGATCCTACGTGATCCTCGATCGCGATGGAACGTGGCCCTCGTATCGTCGATCCGTATCGAGGGTAGGAAGAGGCATTCGTAAGCTTTATCCGTGGATCCTCTCGATCTTAACGATCCCGAGAGGAGAGGCAAGGAGGATGGCTTCATTCGGCGTGTTTAGCGCCCGATTTCGCGCCATGTTTCTCTCATGTGGGGGACAGAGAGATGATTGTCGGTTTAATTATGGAAAAAAAAGGAAAAGAGGATTCCATCACGGAATACACGCATTAAGAAATTCTTTTCTCGTTTATTCTCCCAATCGGCTTCTCTCTCTCTCTCTCTCTCTCTCTCTTTCTTTATTTCTTTCTCTCTCGCCTCGTTTGAGAAAATTCACGAGAATCTTTTACACTTTGGGAAGAGGACTTAACGTAAGGAAGGTGGAACGCGCTTCCTCGAATCTTTTAACTTAAGGATGGATTCTTAAATTTAAGACGTATAACGAGAGGGATGGAGGAATTTCGTTCCTGATTCCTTGGTAATTTAAAACTGCCACGGTTTAATGCTCGAGTTTTTATCATGGGATCGGTGTGTACGTGCACGTGTACTTCTTCTTCTTCTTTTTCTTTGCGAGAGAAGATTCGAGACTTAATATCGAGACACGTCCCCGTACGGTCGAGATATATGATAACCGGTCACAGAGAGCTGGTGTGAAATTGTTGCATTTTATATCGAAGAAAGAAAAAAAAAAAAAAAAAGTTCGATGCACAAACATTTTTTTAACATACTTTCGAAAGGAAACATCGATCAACCGGTCCGATTAATTAATTGATTATTACTTTTCACCTTACATACAACAACATACAAGGCAAATAAAACTCAAATACACGAATGTTTGGACAAACGTTCCACGATCCTCGATAATAACGAATGGAATCGCGAATCGAAACGATCAGCGTTATTCGAGCGATGAAGGATAATAAAGACGGGGTACTTTGGAGCGATCAAAGCTTGCACTGGCTTGGTGCAAAGGTCGAGGAGGAGGAGGAGGGAGGCGAGAGACGGCGAGCACCTGCGAGAGAGGGCAGATGATTTTCGCGATTAACGGTCGGTCAGGTTGGGGCATCCATCGGGCTACCTGAGATCGTCCCCGGCGATGACGTTAATGCACGACGTCCGCGACGTCGAGTCGTCGCCGGTGGCTGGATTATTCACCGAATCGAATGAAAAAGAGGGACTCATCGGGGGCCCCCTCATCGAGGTAATGAGGGGACAACGTACACGAGGATGCCTCTCCCTCTCTCTCTCTCTCTCTCCTTCCATCGAGGAAGAGGAGTTCGTTAAATGAAACGTGGCGTGATGCGAGGCATAAATTTCGACTCGGGAACTGGTGATAATGTTTAAGATAGGTCGTTATTTTACCGATGTCTTCATCATCGGGACGATACCGATCTTAGCCTTATTTTCGCTAAAAGGAATCGGTCCTTTTAATTAACCAACGTTTCTGGTTTACACACAAGTTTTATACTCGGCTTTATTATTAAATGCAAAATGGAAAAATAAGGGACTATCGGATGTCGAAGTTGCAATTAAGTAAAATTCGGTCCGTTGAGAATCAGATATTCTTGAAATATAAATATAAATCGTATATTATATAATAATTTATAAATTTTTAAAATTTTTATAATAAATTATTAATTTTAATAAAAGTAATAATTGAAGCTCAAGCTTCAATGCGCCATGTTAAAATTTTAAGTGAATCTCAGGTATTTCAATACGAGAATGATGGAAACGAGGATTGATTTAGAATTTAAATAAAATTCTAATCTATTTAACGAAGTTATTCATCAATCGATTAATCCTAAAGATTGAGGAGGAAAAATTATATTTACTCCAATAAATATTATATATATAGTAAATTAAATTTTTAATAATTTTACATTTAACAATAAATTAATAAATGAACGAGTCTTGAAATAACAGCAAAAGCTGCTGCTGTCCAACAATATGATACGACATCACGAAGAATCAAAGGGTCAAAGCTCAAGAAAAGTTCATCCCACAAGATTTTAAGCCGATATATAATTCAAACTTGCGAATATTAATTGCAAACATCCTTTTCCAATATCAAACTTGGATATATAAAACCCTTCCCAATGCAACACAATTACTCATCCCGGTTAACCACTTCAATCAAAGCACACACGTCTAATGTCCTTTCGAAGACAAATTGAAAGACTCGTCCTTTTTTACCAATTTCATCGCATAAATCATCCTCCCCCTCCCAGCTAAACAGAAATCAAGGAAAGGAAGCGTTTTTCATCCTCCTAATCCCCGTCGAGACGCGTTGCACACGAAAATGACGGCATTTACCAACGCCTCTTTCTCTTTCTCATAAAAAACACAGATACTCCATCGTATCTGCCCAACTTAACTGTAAATCCCCTCGAATCTAAGAATATACATATATATATATATATATATTTCTCTTATTCCTCTTCCTTCTCAGAGACGAGCTAATACGAGGTTCGGCCGAGGTCGTGCAAATATCTGATTGCGACCGATCGACCGACGAACGAAAATCCAACGATTCGCCTCTTCCCACCATCCTGCGAAAAATCGGCAGGAATCTGGACGCGATCATCGACTTGGCCGCAGGAAGCGAGAGACCTGCCCCACCCCATCTAACTGTGAATCGAGGCGGGGCGAGGATGATTCGCCGGAAGGGATAGAAAAATTCCGGAAGCTCGACTCGTAAAGCCGATTGAGTTTCTCTGCCAAAGCCGGCTGGAATTCTTCGCTTGGATTCCGTCTATTCATTGGCCGCCGACGACGACGCACAATTTTATCCCTTTCTCTGACCGGTCGCTTCGAGATGCTGCGGAATATCTTGCGAAATCTTTTTCTTGCGATGCCGCTCCCCTCTCTCTCTCTCTCTCTCTCTCTTTCTTTGGACATCTCTCTCGTCGATTCCACCGCGATCGATTATGGCGGCTCGCTGTTGCGATTCTCCACTTTGCGGGCGAATTTATCGGCGGTGGTGGACGCAGAGGAAGATGCGCGTGATGAATCTATATTTTAGAGGGAGTTGAAGGAAAGATGTGAAGAACGTTGGAATTTAAAGCGAATTTTTTCCGTTTTATTTCTTGAATTCCTGATATCCTTTTCTCTGTATATCTTGTTTAGAGGATCCAAGGATGATATGAAATTCTTTTCTTAGGGTACCGCGCCTCTTTCTCTTTCGATTCATGACCGATTCCACGGGGATCGCGAGAGGAATTATAGTGGAGAGGGTCTCGTGGCGATTCCTCTCTACGGAGAATCGGTGTGCAGAGGGAGAATATTAGAGTCGGGGATGAATAATTGGTGACGATCGTATGAGATGTATTATTCATTTCTTATCGAACAACATTCTTGTAATCGTCTCTGCCGCTTCATTGTGGATGAATTATCCGTCTTGAGGCGAATTTGGCCGATTCATTTATAGTGAAGTAAAGATTGTCTTCGTCCAAAGTGAAGAAAATAGATTGTTTAACGAGTGAGAAACTTGTCCAGAGGAATCGCTTTTTCTAAATTAATGCTCTTAACCCTTTAACTGTGGTTTATGTACTACACTAAAATAAAATAAAAAGAATCTTTTAAAATAGAATATCACTTTAGTAATATAATTTAAAATTAGAATACATATACTTATTTTCATTCTATTTTTCTTACATGATTATAAAATAGTTTGTCGCATGCTTTTATTTTTTATCCCAAGTTTCATTTTGACTGCTATTCGAATCCCTTTCAAAGTATATTTTTGCCAACTTTTCCTAATACGAATAAGCCTTCTACTTCCAATTCCTCAAGAAAAAGACGCGTTGAACAAAATGTCGACCAATATAACGACAAAGTTTTATTATACGATATTTTCTTACTTTCTATATTCTTTTTGCAAATAATTAAAATTATATTGTCTTAGTTATTAATAAAATACTTTTTTTACTTTTTAGATCGACCGTGCTAAAAGTACCCGCATATTTAAACAATGCTTCTTCCCAAGGGATGGAATCTTGAACAGGAATGAAACAGAAAGAGAAAAGAAAGAAAGGAAGGAGAAAGAAATGAAAAATCTTGGGACAAGCGTGGAACCTCCTCCTCAACCATCAAAACTGTTAATTCCATTTCTTCCCCTCCCTCGGCCCCTTTCTCCGTTCACCACGCCCTCCAACTTCCTGAAACTCTGAATAAGGTCGAGAACTGGTCGGCGCAAAGCAAAATCCACGGAGGAGGATATCTCGCGGATATTCCCAAGACGGTGGGCTCGCGCGATCCGTCCACTTCGACTCCGACTCCGGGACGGGTTCCCGGGGAGCTCGTTCTTTTTTTCTTTTTCTTCTTTTTTCCGCCAGACGACTCGATTAATCGCCGGTAATTGGCCGGTTGCGTGACGGGAAAGGACGCGGCCCAAGAAAATCGCCGCCCCCCTTTCGCTCGCGGTTTTTCCGGTTCTGGAACGGGACGCCGACGTCATGCGAGGTGTCGTGGCGAATATTTGCTTATCTATAACTTGCTGCGATCGAGACGCTAATTAAACGGAGAGATTATTATTTATCGAGATTATTAATTGAGATAGTTAATCGAAGGAGCCACTCCGCTCGAATCTCTTCGTCGTTTCTTGAAAAAAACCACGTGTTCTGATGTGAACGTGGTGGATGCTTGACGAGATTGCGAGTAAACGGAAGGAAGGAAAAATTGTTGGGATTAAAATTGTTATCGATAGACGATTCCTTTTTTACCGATTGTCGGTTCTTCGCTATAACTTTGTCGGTACTTTTTATAAATGATGGAATTACGAATTAATAATCTGTTAATTATCAGTTAATGCTTTCACGGTTGTCGATATATGATTATTAGTTTATACGGAAGAGTTTGGTTTTTCAGTAAATTTCGAGTACAAGGTGAACGAATCGAAGCGAAGAGAGAAGTTTGAGATGTTATTTCATTCGCACGGTTGGAAAGGTAAATCGGTGAGGATAGGGTGGAGGAACGTTGAGTTGGATTTTCTGTCTTATTTTCGGCTCGTTTAACTTCGATTAGCTTCGATCTCGACGCTGATGAGGTGCACGGGAGGGAGCGGTTTCCGGTATACGCCGTGATTCCACACGACGATTTCAGTGAATGAGATTTGAACGAGATTTGCTGGTTGGAGGAAATTCTAATTATTCGAGCGAATTAACGATCGATCGATTTATGTAATACTATTTTTTTCTAATGACACGTTCCGTTCTTCGGATTTCGATGTTTTTAAATAGAAAGAGGATTAATCTATTTAATTCTATTCATTGAAATATATTGCTTGTTTCTTGAAAAATGCTTAAAAAATGTTTCAGATAAAAGTTGAATGGAAGGGACACGTAAAAAGTCAGTTTTATGTTAAATAAATTGAATAGACTCGAGAAATTAGTTTAAAAAAAATATTTAATGATAATTTTTCATAAATTATCCATCTATGGATTATTCTATTTAAAAATTGACTTTCATACGATCTCTATGCATCCCTCGAAACCATTCAACTTTTGTCTACTAACATCTTTCTCCATGGAATAAAACAATAAATCAAGATAATAATACCACTCTACACAATTTTGTCTATCCAACTACTTATCTATCTCTTGATATCTCTTAACACTCTTATTTCCTCCCTTTATTTATCCCCAACACGCTCTCTTATCGTTAATCCCTCAACCTCTCTCTTTCTCGAAGAAAAATAATCAATTTCTCGTCCATTTGCATTTGGTTTTCGATCGAATGTCTTTATCGACCGCGTCACCTCATCATAATCGAACGATCCGAAATGAATCGATGGATAACTCGGCCACGTTGATGCAATAAAGCGCGTTTCGAGGCCCGATATCGGTTCATCTCTCCGCGAATATTCAAATCATATGGAAACCCCTTTTAAGGATAAATTATTTCCCAAAACTTATCTCGAACGCTGCCATTGAAATCGTATCTCGCCGACCTGTTTCGCGCTCATCGAGAAAAACGAGTCGAATATTTGTCGAATAATCGATGGAATCGGAACGAATGAAAAGGAAAAAGGATTTGACGATTGAAAAGGTATCTGATTCCTCTTTTTTCGTTGAGGGGTATTTTTTTTACTTATTAATTTCTTCGAGAAAAAAATCTAAAATTAATCGCGAATCGAGGGAATTTATAAATGTTAACGTTCGTTGATCAGGCAGGGTTCAAGGGATCAAGATGGTTGGCGATCGAGATCAATAGCTCGAAAAACAGGATTGTTTGCGCCGTGTAATCGAGGGGATTATGGAAATTCGGCCGTGATTTTCGCCGCGTATCAAAATTAATTATTGCAACCGGTATCCTCCGCCGATCTTTCATAAGATTTTACGATTGTTGTCACTACCACGCTCCTCGATCTGCTTCTTCCTCAAACTCTTAATATTCCGAATTGAGCTGTCCGTGTCGGTTTTAAAAAACCCCGTCAAAACGCGATCGCATTCTGACTACTTTTTGCCAATCGTCCAACGATTATTTAATTCAATACCGTTTAGTTTCATTTATATATATATATATATTTCAAGATTTTAGGATATAAAATTTTAAGGACTAATTATATAAATATAAATATAAATATAAATAATTTCCTCGGCTTTCTCCGTTTCAACTCGTTTGAAAGAAATAAACGATATTAATTTATTTTATTTTTTTATTTTCACTTTTTATTTTCACCATTAATTTTCACTTCACAAAAAGAGTAGAGAGAGAAAGAGAAAAAGAAAATATTTAAAAGTTTCGCCACGCACGCGTTCACGCGAAAATCGTATTTATAATCCGCTCAACGACACCGCGCCGCAAAAGTTTAATACAACTCCGCGAAAAAAAATTTCACCACTCACCGTTGTCACGCGGCCGTAATCGATCGAACTCCCCCCCTCCCCCCCTTCCCATTTACACGATTTATTACCCACCACTCGAAATTCGAGGAAGGAACACCTACGTATATTTCTAACGTATTATCCGCATCGGTGGAAAGATTAAAAAAGGGGCCAGAAATGGCGAAAAAATATAAGGCTCGTCCAATTAAACGGATTGGAAAGAAGGATTTCGTGTCGCGCGACACGCACGCCGTGACTCCTTTTTCCTTCTTTCTTTTTCCCTCCGCTTTCTCTCTCTCTCTCTCTCTCTCTCTCTCGTCTCGAGAGAAGAGGATCGTCCCTTCGATGAATTATCGATGGAGATCGCGGGCGTCCTACGCGAGATCGGAAGCGATTCGATATCGCGTGCGTGCTTGCGTGCATAATATTCGTTCGAATGTGGCATCTCTCGCCGGGAAGCCGGGCTACCTATGGAAGGGGGGAGGGGAGAGAAGATCGACCTTGTTCCATCGCCGGTGCGGAGGGTAGTAGGGTCCAAAGATGGAGAGGAGGAGGAGGAGGAGGAGGAGGAGGCGACGATCGACGATCGACCCATTACGATCAACGAGAGAATCGGGAGGGAGGAGAAGATTTATGGAGGGAGGGGGGTGTGTAGAGGAGAAAGGAGTCGAGGCGTGGGTGGGAAGGAAGCTCTTAATATTTCCTTTTTTTTCGTTCTCTGCGAGAAAGAGAGAGAGAGAGAGCGATTTCTCGTCGTTTCTTTTCGTTACGTACGTTTTCATCGAGGAAATTTATTGCACGCATATAGGTGTAAAATCGATGGCCTGTTAATGATCTGTAATGATTAATAACGATCGGTAATGATCGGTAATAACCGGTAGTAGCCAATATTGGTCACTAATAATGATCGGTAGTAATTAATATCAGTCTGTTACGTTCAGTAACAGGCAGCAGTGGTCAAAATTAATTGGTTAATAATCTATCTAATAACGATCGATCATTGGCTCGGCCATTGATTATTTTTCTTCATTCTTTTTCCAATTTACGTGTACGCAAATTCTTTATTAATTTACAACTCTAAATTATAAAAGATAGATTAAATATATATATATATATACTCGATCTAGTAAAATTCTCGCGCTCTTTCGTCGAGCAAAATCGTGAAAATGGAAATAGAAACAATACCACCGTCCAACTCTACTTTTAATTCCTAATATTCGCGCGTGAAAACGTGTTAATCGTGCGCGACTCCCACACACACGTACACGCGCGCAAACGTTCCGGCTTGAGAGAGAGAGAGAGAGAAGAAAAAAAAAGAAAGCATGAAAAGACGATTGCATAACGCCTATCCGTATTTCTCATGGATATAAGGCATAAAGATAATGTTCGGTTGCTTTCGCCCGGTTCCACACTCGCGGTTCGACGCGAGGAGAGGAGAGGAGAGGAGAGGAGAGCGCTCGAACGGTTACACATATGCGAGGAGATCCGTGCGCGTCGGCCGCGCCACACCCAGGTCACAACACACCGTCTCTCGCCCGTTTTTCACCCGTCGTCGATTCCTGATATCGCTATCTTTCCTCGCACACCGCCATTTTCTCGCCGGAGGACAGATCCATCTTTTCGATATTATCCTTATTGTATGGATATAACCGTTTCTAACGGGGAACGCTTCTCATTTGGGAATCGTTTTGGGAACGAAAGTGTTACTTTTTTTTTTAAGCAACAGGGGAGGATCGATGTTTGAGTTCGATTTTCGAAGAGAAAGATAATTAATTAAACGGCTCTCCATTGCTCCAACTTTTGAACTTTATTTTTCCAGTTTGGATCTTTTCAAATATGAAATATCTGTTTTTCGATATTGAACGAGGTTAGAGGAGAAACGTGGATATTTTTCTAGAGGAATATCGGTGAAGCTTTGAAGGTTAAGAAAGAGAGAGGTTCGAATGATCGATAACAAAAATATCTCTCGTCGAGAGAACAATCCGAAAATGATGATCGATGATCGTCGAACGGAGGATCATCGGCGAAAGCGATAATGAAGATATACGTCCATCCACAGAATTAATTTCACTTCCCATTTATATAAGTTCGAATTGTTTCCCGAAGAACCACTTCGACCTTCGTCTACCAGACGACTTCTAACTTAACTTAAATCCTGCCGATCAACCGCTCCTTTTGCACGGATAATCCTTCTGCTCTCTACGATACAAATTCATCTCGTTTAAAAATCTTCTTCCCTCTTCCTTTCGAGTTTAAAAGCTCGAAAAGAAGAAGGGAAAGAAAAAAAAAACCATCCATCTCCTGTTTCGCATCCGTCTCGCCGTACGAGCCACCTCGCAAGACGCAAACCGTAACTGGCCATAGCTGGTCCATCGATCAATCCCGCCTTTCAATCATTTGTTCCTTTCACGCTTGACAAAAGATAGGAAGAAGGCAACAAGGCCTTAATAAGCAGAGTAATCTCTCGATAAACGTACGAAGGGACGATTTGGAATAGGTCTGCATTGCGGTCTCATAGTGTCGGTTTCACGGCTGATTTACCGCCTCGACTTCTTGGTAATTGTTCGGGGCGTGGCGGCATCGTGTGTTGTTAAACCGGCATCGCGCCGATCTCCCACGCGCGAAACGACTTGTCGATAATATAAGCCGAGCTGCGGATTCGATAAGTTGTGGGGATCCCGCGGGGCTTGATTTCAATGAAGCCGACAGTCACGCTCAGTCAAATGTACGGAAAAAAATATATTTTGCTCTGCATAATATATTTTATTGATAAGGGGAAGAGAATCGTTGAAAAGGGATTTTAATCGAATTTTGGTTTGGCGAAGCTAGAATAATATTCTTTCCGTTGTGATTGTATTTCACGAATGATCGACTCGTTTCTTTCGTATCGAAATCGAAATTAAAATGCACCCAAAAGTATCCGATCTTTATTGAGAAATTTCAGTAAGAATAGTACGAAATATTTATTTTTCGTAAAAGGGAAAAGGATTTTCGAGGATTTTTTATCAAATTTTAGTCGGCGAATGTGAAGTAAGAATCGTGTTGTACGGGAATTTAATTCAAAGTAGTGATTTGAAATGATTATCGCCAACTTTTCTTCTCTGTGTTTTATTATTTGGCGCGTTGTACGGGAGTCTGTAGACGTAACAATCATTGCGAAAGGATATAACTCGATCATCCGTGAAATATATCCAAAAAAATATCTCATCTCGGGAGTATTTTGGTTGAAAGAGCAACGAAATATTTTTCATACGTCCCGACATCTAATCTCGTAATTATTTTATTCGTAATTATTAATAATCAAAGGGATTTTAATCGAATTTTATGTAATGAGTTAATAATAATAATACGAAATATATATAAATATTTTTTCCATTGTGAAAGGTATAACTCAATCATCATGAAATATCTGATCTCATAAATATTTTACTTACTTTAGAAATAATTAAACGAAATATTTTTCATACATTCCAACATCTAATCTCGTAATTATTTTATTCGTAATTATTACCAATCAAAATTCGATTTTAATCGAATTTTATGTGATGAGTTAATAAGAATAATACGAAATATTTTTTCCATTGTGAAAGGTATAACTCAATCATCATGAAATATCTGATTTCATAAATATTTTAGTTACTTTAGAAATAATTAAACGAAATATTTTTCATACGTCCCAATATTTAATCTCGTAATTATTTTATTCGTAATTATTATCAAAATTCGATTTTAATCGAATTTTATATGATGAGTTAATAAGAATAATACGAAATATTTTTTCCATTGTGAAAGATAACTCATCATGAAATATAATTAGGTCCCAAAAATATCTGATCTCATGAATACTTCAATTGACGAAATATTTTTGATACGTGCGTCCCAACATCATCTAATCTCGTGATTATTTTATTCGTAATTATTACCAATCAAAATTCGATTTTAATCGAATTTTATGTGATGAGTTAATAAGAATAATACGAAATATTCTTTCCATTGTGAAAGGTATAACTCAATCATTATGAAATATCTGATCTCATAAATATTTTAGTTACTTTAGAAATAATTAAACGAAATATTTTTGATACGTCTCAACATTTAATCTCGTAATTATTTTATTCGTAATTATTAATAATCAAAGGGGTTTTAATTTTATGTGATAACTTAATAAGAATAATACGAAATATTTTTTCCATTGTGAATTCGATATAACTTAATCATGAAATATCTGATTTCATAAATATTTTAGTTACTTTAGAAATAATTAAACGAAATTTTTTTCATACGTCCCAACATTTAATCTCGTAAATATTTTATTCGTAATTATTAATAATCAATGGGGTTTTAATCGAATTTTATGTGAGTTAATAAGAATGATACGAAATATTTTTTCTATTGTGAAAGGTATAACTCAATCATCATCTCTCTGATCTCATAAATATTTTAGTTACTTTAGAAATAATTAAACGAAATATTTTTCATACGTCCCAACATTTAATCTCGTAAATATTTTATTCGTAATTATTAATAATCATTGGGGTTTTAATTTTATGTAATAACTTAATAAGAATAATACGAAATATTTTTTCCATTGTGAAAGGTATAACTCAATCATCATGAAATATCTGATCTCATAAATATTTTACTTACTTTAGAATCTGAAATAATTAAACGAAATATTTTTGATAGGTGCGTCCCAACAGCATCTAATCTCGTGATTATTTTATTCGTAATTATTACCAATCAAAATTCGATTTTAATCGAATTTTATGTGATGATAAGAATAAGAATAATACGAAATATTCTTTCCATTGTGAAAAATAACTCAATCATCATGAAATATCTGATCTCATAAATATTTTACTTACTTTAGAATCTGATAAATAATTAAACGAAATATTTTTGATACGTGCGTCCCAAACATCTAATCTCGATCAAAAAGATCAAAAAGATTTCAATTTTACACGACGAATTAACAAGAATAATAGAAAATATTATTTCCATCGTACAATATACGTGCAATATACGTTTGATCCTCAAAAGTACCCGACGATCATTTTATAGATATATATTTAAGAAAGGAAGTTGTTGTGAGAAAACGTGGAACAAGATACGCGAAATATTCTTTTCATTGATTCGGTGTGAAACGCGTGATGGGAAAGCCGGAGATTTGCGTGAACCGGCTCACGTGGAATCTCAACGAATTCTGGAATGAGTCCACCGTGGGAGGTAGTGAATGAGCGACCTTTCGGCTTGTCACTGCGTGTCTCGAGCGAGAGAAAGATTTGTGGAGATCGATGGAAACGAGGATGAAATTCGTATTCGAATCTCGATGAGATTTCTCAATTTCTTACGAGAACTCGAGCGAACGAAATTACCATTTCTTCGATAATTCGAAACGCTGCCATTTCCAATTTCTTTCCTTTTTCTCCCCTTCTCGAAGCGAACGAAATATCCACAGTTCAATGTAACGCTTGATCAAAGTTCAAGTACGGAGAAACCGTATATAGAATATATCTATAAGCATACAGAAATACACGCTCCTCGCCATTCACCAGTTCAAGCTGCTCTATCTTTGAACACTATAAGAATATAACGAATACGTTACGCAATACATGATCCGGGCGTGAGAATGTCAGTGAATTTCCTACATCTGGACCTATTAACTTGTATATAATACAACCTAACTTCGACTTAATTATCCTAACGAAAAAAAAAAAAAAAAAAAAAAAAAAAAA